>NC_081409.1:577911189-578213689 GCF_030272615.1 Cryptomeria japonica | reverse complement strand
GCTTTTAAAGGCTTCAAAGTATATCAAATGGATGTAAAATCTGCATTCCTAAATGGTGTTCTTGAAGAGGAGGTGTATATAGAGCAACCATATGGGTTTTCCCTATCTAAAGACAGTGACATGGTATGTAGGCTACACAAAGCCTTATATGGGCTAAAGCAGACACCTAGAGCATGGTATGAACACCTGTATTCCCATCTTGTGAAGATAGAAATATCTACTTGAAGTCTGAAGGAGATCAGATCTTGATCTGTGAGGTATTTGTTGATGACATTATCTTTGGTGGAGATGACAAGATGAGTCATGAATTTGCAGATGAGATGTCACTCATAGGGGAGATTAAGTTCTTCATTGGACTTTAGATCCAATAGATGAAAGATAGAATCTTTATCACTCAGTCCAAGTATGTCAAAGAGGTGTTGAAGACCTTTGGAATGGAAGATAGCAAACCAGTTGGTACACCGATGGTGACCGGTTGTAAACTATCCAAAGAGGATGACTCTGCACTGGTTGATGAAAAGGAATACTGATCAATGATAGGTAAGTTGCATTATGTAGTGCATAGCAGACTGGATATTGCACATGTAGTTGGCATTATTGCAAGGTTCCAGAAAAGTCTAAGAGAATCCCACTTTGTTGCAGTCAAGCAGATTCTTAGGTATCTGAAAGGAACTATTGACTATGGGTTATGGTATCCATACAATAATGATTTTAACTTGAAAGTGTTCATAGATGTTGATTGGGCTGGGAATGTAGATGACCGGAAGAGCACAACCAGTGGTGCATTCTTCCTTGGTGGTAGACTAGTCTCATGGATGACTAAAAAGAAGAGTTGTATCTCTCAGTCTATAGCGGAAGCAAAGTATGTTCCATCTTTCATGAACTGCACTCAGACAATTTGGATGAAGCATGTATTTAATGGCTTCAAAGTTCTTGTATCTAAACTAGTAAGTATATTTTGTGACAATACTAGTGCAATTAATATCTCCAAGAATCCGTTTTTACATTCTAGAACCAAGCACTTTGAGCTTAAGTATCATTTCTTGAGGGAAAAGGTTCAGAACAAAGAGATTGCACTAGAGCATGTTTCTAGTAAGGAGCAGTTAGTAGACATATTCACCAAGCCTCTCCCAAAGACTACATTCATATACTTAAGAGGTGAATTAGGGGTACTGCCCCTTCCAGAGGTGAACTAAAGTTATATGCTCCACATTAGTCATGTATTGCATAGTCAAATCTTTCTTCAGGATTGATGTGTGAAGGATGCTACTCCTCAAGGGGAGCAGCATAATGGAACAGGGAAACTTGTTGCTCCACTTTGGCATTGTTGTCAAAGGGGGAGAAGATGTGAAGCAGAGAAGATATAAGCAGACATTGGGGGAGAAGATGTGAAGCGGAGAGATATCTTTGTATAATGACATCAATGCCAAAGGGGGAGATTGTTGGCATTATGTGAATTGGTATGTGGACATAATGACATTGTATGTTGTTATTGATGTCAATATGTTGAAGAGGTGTGAACCGACATATGCGAGAACTAGTAAAACATTAAGGGATGTGTTGAGTACATTGTATCATTCTGCAATCAAAATCCCTCTGTCCTTTAACTACTCTGCCTCATCCACAATATCTGGTATACCATATCTGACATCCTTGCAGTCGGTAAATTTTTGCTTGATGTCCACACCGAATGCCTTATGCTTGTTGAACCTTCTCTAGATCTTATTGAACTAGCTGTTATTATGATCTAATGATAGATTACCTGTTTATGCATAAGGGTGAAATGGTAGTGTAGTCTTGAGTTGAGTGAAAAGATAATTTAGTAACTGGTTAATGCTTGTCTCAGACATTCTTAGCTTTATTGGTTGCACTCTATTTCAAACCGGTGTCATTGCCTGCCAGTCATTTGAAGTGTCTGTTGTCAAACTAGTTTAGGACTATATTTTTGTCTGTACTGATTCACCCCCCCCTCTCAGTATTGGTTTGGTACTATTCACTCATCATTGGGTTATCAACAATTCTATCAGGCACTAATATAGGTTCATGCATCTAAATGTCTGCAGCCAACACTAATGGACCTATTCTTGTAACATCGGGAACTTCTTCCCCATAGACCTGGCCGCATGTGCAATATGTGTATTATAAGTATTCCCTGTACAGAGTAATCTCAAAAGGGGGACCATCATGCTCCGTGAGTCATCCCTTCTCCTTTTTGTGAATTTCCAACTTCCATGCTATGTGAGAAGTGTCCATTTTGGTATATTCTCCTTCCAGGTCTATGAAGGATAAGGGCATGTAGGGTTCTTCAGACAAGCCAAAAATCTCTTGAATAGACCCGACATATATCCAGATGAATGGATCCCCATTTGGCAATTGGATGCATCTTTTCTCCTTGTTGTATTTCCTTGTGAGCAATTCCCACAATATGAGATTTAGAAAAATGTTTGGTATGACCAATCTGCCCAAATTTGTCATCCAAGGGTTTGACAATGGCATCTCCTTGTTTCTTTTGAGATGGTGATATAAAAACAATTTGTGGCCCCTAATGGTTATCCATATGTCCTCAACCCCTTTGTACTTATATTTTAATTGATTCTTGGGAAGTAAATTTGTTTTAGACCTTCTTGACTTAGCACTAGATGACTCCATCTGGTCAATCATATCTTGGTTCAATTTGCATTTCTGCATACCCTCCATAGACTTCACCTTTTTTTATTTAGTTGAGTGTGTATCTAAAATCTCTATGTCCTTTCTCTTCCCTTATGAACCAGATGCCTCCATGATTAAGTGCTTGAATTCTTAATTACCCGCACTTCCTATCTGCAACTTCAATGTTAATGGCTGAAGAGACTGTGAAAAATTCCTGGCACAATAACTCTTTCTCTATGTTGGATATGCAATGGATAGGATCTGTAATGATAAAAAAACTCATCAATTTTTGCTTTGTGCGGATCAAATCCTCCTAATCATGAGCATTAAATAATGGCTCTTGTATCATAAATTCAAATAGCTAATCAATGTAACCCCACCCGATAATTCAAGTTTTTGGCACCATGCACTCCTTCAATTACTTTTTTGTCTTTCTGATTGGTATAGGTTATTCTGATCAATGCATCTAATCTCATTCTGGTCGTTTCACCTTTTTCCTCAAGGCTTGACTTATCCCAATGGATCCACCTTTTGCTTTTATTCGTCAGTGTTTCTCTATGTTACGTTAGGGTATGTTTCTCCAATGAAACCTCCTTCTTTTTATTTCTCGATTCGCTCCATCAGCCTTCAGAATGAAATTACTTTACAATTCATCTGGTGGGCCTATGACATCTAAATTTCTCTTTGATCAGCGTACCTTTCACCGATTACTACATTGGGCATCGGAATAGAGTGTTTCCCTTACCTTCGATAGTTATAGTCTCCCTGATAGGTCCGCCCTCTATGGCATTCTGCCCATTGGGCATCACCATAACTTTAACAATGTTACTCTGGAAGCATATGCTATCCCGATGAATCTTATTTACCTACTCTCCTTATTGAGCTACTTCGGTCTATCGGTGTAGGCTCTCCCGATGTAGTCATCTTTTCTTATGTTGAGCTCATCTTCCTCATTGGGCATTGGGATGACCCAAAACACATCTCCCTGACAATGTATGTTATCCCGATGAGTTTTGTTTCCCTTCTTGATTGGTACCACTTTATCGAAGAAATTCTCTCCGATAAGATTGCCTTCTCCGCTAAATCCATCAAGTATCAGGGTAACATAAATTAGGACCTCCTGATAACTCAATGTCACTACTACAAATAGATCGCCTCACCAGTTATCGACAAGATTTCCGCTAACAACCCCATTGTGTATCAGGATAACATTTTCTCCTCCTTTCTGATAGTGTATGTTACTCTGATGACTCTGACTTCATCTTCGTAACTTGCCCTGATGGATTCACCTAGTCATACTTTTTCCTTCCTCTCTTGCTTTAGGAAACACTGTCAATATGAGCTACTCTGATCAACCTACTCCTTTCTCCTTGGGCAATCTCATCAGGATGACTTATGCCGATAAGAAAATTTTTGCAGCTTTTACAAAAGAAGGCCCTCCTTATGGATAAAACTTTTAACAATCATACTGAAGGGTTTCTCCCACACCATTTACCTCTCTGAACATGCTCATAACCCTTCTCTATGCTGACTCTCTACATAGTATTCTTGCAATGAGACTAATGGTGAAGATGAGGACTGCCAGAATGCCATCATACTCAACACTTCCCTTGAATATGCCCAAGTGATGCCCTTTTATGAAGACACTGCAACACATCACCTGCACACATAATCCAGCAATAAGTGCTCCTATAATAAAACAATATGACAAAACATCCATCTATAGCACAAAAATATTTTGTAAAAGTATGTGCTAACAGTGGCTCTTTCTGGGGATGTATGCTCATTTTAGGGACATAGCAAGATCTCAGCTATCTTTGGAAAGCAGGCCAAAATAGAAAATTGAAAACACATAATAGAAAAAAGAAAAACTATAGTACTATGATACAAGAAATATTCCCTGATTATCAAGAGAAGAAATGCTTAAGGTATTGAGCCTAGACTGGAAACTCCAACACTTCGCCATCAATATCCTACAAGTAATATGGATTTTCTCCACTTTTTTTGAAGATGATATAGGGTCCTAGCCAAAGTGCATCAAATTTTCCATGTTTTCCTTTGTCTTGGTCTTTCACATTCCATTTAAGTACCCATTCTCCTCCTTCAAATGTTCTATCACAAGACCTTTTATCATGTAGAGCCTTAACCATGTGTTGCCTATGAATGTTTATTTCCTGAGCCTCTTTTCTACACTCATCCAACTTAGACAACACCATCAACCTGTCCCCCATGAAGTTTACTTCTTCTGAACACTCTTCTATAACAAATTTATAAATTGGAAGAAAATTATTCAAGGGTCAACTTTCCTATTTTCCATATACAAGCTCAAATGGAGCAAATCCTGTGGACTTCTTGACTATCACTGTGTCGGCCCATACTGCTAAGATCAATTTTGAATCCCAAGTTTTTTTATTTTCACCCAACATCCTTTTAATAATCTTCAACAAGTTCTTATTTCTTGATTCTGCTTGTCTGTTTCCTTGGGGATGGTAAGGTGATGAATAGGATAGAGTGATCCCATAATTTTCACAAAAATCGGAGAACTCTATAGATATAAAATCCATTCCATTGTCTACCGCAATCTTCCAAGGTACTCCAAATTTGGTCAGAATATTTTGCAAGAGAAACTTTGTCACCACTTTGCTTGTAGCCTGTCTTGTGGGAATGGCTTCAACCCACTTAGTAAAATAATCAGTAGCCACCAAAATCCATTTATGCCCACCACTAGATTTGTTTTCTATTTCCCCTATGAAATCAATACCCCACATCTAGAATGGTTCTTCTATATGCATGGGTCTGAGAGGAATAACTCCATTATACTTGAGCTTCCCTGAAAACTTTTGACAAGCTTCAAATTTTTTGATATAAGTATGGCAATCCCTGAAAACTTGGGGCCAATAATAACTGGCATTAAGAATTTTATGAGTAGTGGTTTTGGCTGAGAAGTGGCCTCCACATACACCTTCATGTAAGTCTTTCAAAATAGAAGATTCTTGACACTCATCTAGGCACAATAAGAGAATATCATCTCTATTTTTCCAGTATAAATCTCCATTTAGTAATACATACCTAGATGTTTGAAGCTTTAAAGTTATTTTCTAACTATCATTTAAACTATCAATACACTTCATGTATTTTAAGTAATAAACAATATTTGTATACCAAGGGCACCTCTCAATGCTCATTTGTGTGTCTTCCAACTCTATTTGATTTACATGTGTTTCTTCAAGGTTGGATTGTGCAATCAATTTTGCCAAACCCTGACCCCTTACCAACTTTGTGATCTGTATATCAATATTGAATTCTTGGATCTAATTTATCCATCTGTATCTCCTTCTAGTAGTCTCTGATTGTCTAAATATGTCTTTAACACCAGCATTTGGTACATATGTAATAAAAGTGGCACCAACTAGGTAGGGTCTAAAAGCTTTTACTAGTTTCACAAGACCATAAGCATATTTTTCATTCAAATCATAATTCAACTCAAATGCTTGCAATGTTTTTCTAAAGAATGCCACTGGTTGCTCATGGCCCTCATCATTCTTTTGTAACATGACAACAACAATAGTATGGAATGAAGCAAATGAAAACACTTGGAAAGGTTTGGAGAAATTAGGGGACTTTAATACAGGGGCTTCCTTGATTTCTCTTTTGATGTTTACAAAAGATTCAAGGGCTTCATTAGTCCACTTTATTTCAGCTCCCTTTTTAAGCATTTTAGCAATAGGTTTTACAATTTCAGAGAAGTTTGAAACAAACCTTCTCACAAGTTAATTCGACCAAAAAAATATTGAATTGCCTTAACTGTTTTAGGGATTTGAATTTTATCAATAGCAAGAATCCTTTCTAGATCAATTCTCACACCATATTTTGAAACAATATGACCTAACAATGTTCCTTTAGTAACTCCAAAATGACACTTTTTGGGATTTAAAGATATGCCATATTCTAATGCTCTAATAAAGATTTTTTCTAGGTCATTACAATGGTCTTCTGAATTTTTAGAATAAGCAGTCATATCATCCTAGTAAACTGCCAATATATAGTCAATCATCCCCTCAAAGGCTACACCCATAGCCCTTTGGAATATGGCTCTTGCATTTGTTAGTCCAAAAGGCATCCTAGCATAGACATAGGTACCCCAAGGTGTGGTGAAAGTGGTTTTGAAATTTTCTAGTTCCCTAACTTTGACTTGATTATACCTTGAGAAACCATCCATCATAGATAATAATTCATTTCCAATGACTTTTTGTAAAAGAGCCTCCATGTTAGGTAAAACATAATTATCTATTAGAGATGAAACATTTAAATTCCTGAAGTCCACAGACAATCTGATATCACCATTCTTTTTTCTGACTGGGACCAAATTGGACACCAATGTTGAATGCCTTATGGGCTCAATAATACCAGCATTTCTCATTTTCAACAATTCTTCTTTCATTTTGGGAGCCAAGTCTTCCCTATATGCTTTAAGGTCATCATACAACCAAGCAAAGACATTCATGTACTTCTTGAGAAGATTGATCAATACTGTTCTGATTTTTGGTGTGAGCCTTTTTCCAATATATACTTCTCTTGGATTTCTTTCACTTCCCAAGTTTATATTTTCAACATCCTCACATCTTCTTGAATTAGGTCTGAAACTTGCTATATCTTTATCATCAAACATTCTTTGAAGCTCTATCAATCCTTTTGGAATTTTATTTTTTTTTAGCTACAATACCTTCTGCCCAAGTATAGTCCCCTTGCCATCAATTTCTTCCACAAGTCCATTCCAATCAATCAGCTGGTACTCATACTGATTCTCACAAAACAAAAACTTTATCAAATCCCTGTCATCATCAAATACTTTCCAACTCTTTATATTGTCAAGGACTAATGGCTTAGTCTTGATTTCTACTTGCGTAATATGATCAAAAGGGATATCATGATGTTTAATTGCCAAGTTAGCCATGAAGTCTAACTAAAATGATATTTGCCCTTTCAATCCAATTTATGGAGAAACCATAAAAAATTTCAATGTGATCCCAAACCTCATTCTTGTAGCTTCTTAATTTTGTACTTTTTGTAGCAAATTTGCCTCTAACTTGTGAAACAGCTAATTCCAAATCACCATAAACTATTAGTAACTTAATGCCATGTTTATTTGCTATTTTAAGTCCTAATAAAAGAGCCTCATATTCGACAATATTATTAGTACACTCAAAAGCTAAGAAGAAAGAGTATTTAAAAGATTTTCCATTAGGTGAAATAAGTACAACTCCTACTCCATTTCCATCTTTACTACAGGCACCATCAAAACGCAATTTCCAGATTAAATTTTGATTTTGTTTAACAGTTTCTATAATTTTATCATTTTTTATAGGTTTAGAAATACTTACCTAAAAGTTGTCCATATCTGTGGCAAAAGCAAGTCATTTCATCAGGATCAACTTCTTCTATGAGGTAGGGAGACCTTGGTTCTTTGTTTATCCTCACCTTTGTCCCTTTTACTGGGATAGTGGCATATGACAAGTCAAGTTGGACATGTCCACCCACCAAATTAGACCACTATTTGGATAGCATCATCCCATAATTTGCAGGCACTTGTACAAATGTGATATTTGTCTTGTATGTAGTGTCTGGGAAAGCTGGGAATCTGAACTCAACATCCTTCATAATTCCTACTACAGGAACTGACCTGTTGTCCATGGAATAGCATTTACCATAAGGTGTATCAACATGCATTCCCAATTCTTTCATGACATCCTCTGGCATGATATTTACTGCTGCTCTTGAATCTATCATGCAATTTTTTAGCATTTTTGTGTTTATCGGCAATGTTAAATAGAAAGGATCTACCTAAGTAAGATTTTTGGTAATAGACATGCCAAGATATACCACAGGAGGATCTTCTTTAGTTTCTAGAGCTTCCCTACTTGCTTCTCCAACATTGCATATAATTTTCAACATCTCATTCTTGTAGTCTGGAAATTTCATTACTTCTAGTAGGGGCATAGATATCTTCACTTGAGACAACACCTGAGACATGAAAGAATTTCTATTTGAAATAGAATTGCTTACTTGCTTCTTCTCCATCGGCTTAATTAGTTTTGGCATTTCTTCTTTCTTGACCTGTTTTGGCATTGCCTCTTTTCTTTTTTTGGCATTTGCATCCTTACTTTTCAAAGTGTTGTCTTTGTTCCCATCTGGTTTTTTAATTTTGGAAAACATACTTGCCAGTTTGCCCTATTCATTATTTACATTCCTACTTCTCAACTAATAATTTCTCTTAACTTGTTCTACTGCTATAATAGTGAAGACTTTCTTTTCTTCCTCAGCTAATTTTCTTAGTGAAGGCACTGTATCATCCTGAAATAATCTTCTCAAATATGGAATGTCTTCATCATCATCATCTGAAAAGACCTATTGTATATTGTAATGTTGGTTTTCTCTCATTTGCTACACATCAGAAAAATGCTCACCATCAGATGAATGTTCATCCCTTCCCCAATATGGATCAGAAGAAAGTACATTTATAGTAGGTTTAGAATCCTCATGATTTTCCTCCTTTATTAGACCTTGGGAAATCATGCACTATTCAACAACATGAGGCATATTGCACACATCACACCATGGATATTCATCCACAAAATTTGTGGCCTTCTTCAATGGGTCAGGGGTTTCTTTGTTTAGATTTGGCTTTACTGGCTTCCCATCCTTCCAGTTTGTATTTTATGGCATATCATGTAGTCTCGGTCTATTGTAATTCATCTATTTATTGTTTCTATATGGTGGCTTTTCATTTGGACTTTTCTTACCTTTTAGGTCCTTAAGCATGTCCATAATCTAAGTAAGTTCATCTTTCTTGGGAACCCTAGTATTGTACAACTTCGGATCATCTCTCTTGGCAACCTTCCAAGCAACTTCCCTATTTTTCTTAATGGTAGCAGTTGTCTTGAATGCTTGCTGTAAAGTATCAAGTCTATGAGACAAAATCTCATAATGGGTTTTGCTATCAAAGACACTCAAATAAAATTTAATTAGAAATGAATCAACAAGTCTGACATCTCTAGGTATTCTATTTTATACTTTATTAAATATTTTATTAAACTCAACTACTGATTCATTTTGATTCTTCTTTAGACTTGTCAATTCATGGGATGCAAATGAAGGATCATTTTGATCTCCAAATTCTTCCAAGAACAATGTTACAAATTCTTGCCAGCTACCAATACATCCATCAGGAAGGCTTCTATACCATTCTCCTGCATCTTCTATCAAAGATTGAACAAACAACTTCATGAATACATCCTCATGAGGAACCTCAAATTCTTCAATGATATTTTTTACATTAACTACATGTTCTGCTGAATTAATTCCATTTCCTGAGAATTTGGGGATAGCTGATCTTAAATCATTAGTGAGATGGTTTGGATAACCAACAATGCCAGTGAAATCCAATTGTCTGTATCTTTCAATGACCATAGGTCGTCTACCCCCTTGATTGTTGTTTTGATTGTTCATATTTCCTTTGTTGAATCCACTATTTCTGCCATAATTACCATTGTTCCCATTGTTTCCACCATCATTATTATTGTCATTATTTCCATTATTACCTCCATTACCATTATTGTTGTTTCTATCTCCACCATTATCATTTCCATAATTGTCATCATTTCCTTTGTTATTTCTATTGTTTTGGTTGTTGTCATACCTTTTAGTTCATCTATTATTATTTATATTGTTACCTCTATTTGTGTTGTTCCATCTTCCATCATTTTCTCCATTTTCATTTCTTCCTCCATTATCTTGGTTGTTTCTCTGCCTTTCCTCACTTTTATCCCTATGCACATCCCTCCATCTTCTACCTCCATTTGATAATGGGTTGTCAAAGGTTACAAAAGGCTTCTCTATTCTTCTTATATGGGGGGGACTATATTTAGGAGTTGCTTGCCTACCTCCCCCACCTTTACTTTTGTCTTCTACCCCTTTTGACCTAGGGATTTGAATTGTATCTCTTTGTAACCCTAGTTTTTGTAATATCCAATCTGGTTGTCTCCTAAGAGCCTTTGCCATTTTGGATTCATCTCCATTTAGGTCAATTATTTTAAGTATAATTTCATCCCAGTGCTTTTGCTCCTATTCCTCAGTAGTTAGGGTTTCATCATGGTCACCATTATTATCATTTACATTTAAGGCATGGAAAGGATTTTCCTCCATATTTTCCAACATATCACCAAATGAAGAGCCATCCTCTCTGCTATGAAACTTTTATGACCCCCAAATGCCATACTTGGTGTTGGTTTCTTTCCTTTGTACCTTTTCATTGGACTCAATTGAACAAGATTATTTTTCTCTTTATTCAGATACCTCCTCCCCTCCATCAATTTTATTGACAAATGCCTAGCAGTTTCTCTTACTGTCACAAAATACCAATTATTATTCATGTATTAAATGTAGAGTCACCACCTCCTAAGAGGAACTATATCTTTTACTAATCTTCTAGGTCCTTTCCTCCAATAGAGTCTAAAAGAAACCACCAAAGACTCTGAATACTTCCTAAGACAACTCCCTAGTAAAGTTTCCAATTTGTTGGTGCCCAAAACTATAGATTGGGAAACCAAAGACTTGCCTAATCCTCAATTAACCCAATCATCCTTGGCGAATGAACAGGGGTGGTCAAAGACCAAATCCCTCTGCACTTTAGGCTTCACTAAAGCCAAGTGGGTGTACCTTACACTCTCAAGCACAAAAGAGGTTTGTTTTAAGTGAATTTAAACTATGGGAGTTAGCAATTGCAGGGATGGCAAAAGGTTTTCCTACAATTATGCTAACATAATTTCTTTTTGTTTAATTCCTTTTAAATAGATAAAATAAGTGTGAATATAGTTGTATTATGTATAAGACTACTATTTAGGACTTTAAGCCATTATGAAAAAGAGCAGTGCTGATAGAAACTAGAATATCTATTTCTTTGATAAGAACCTAATGCATACAAACTTATTTAGCAAAGATTAATAACAGATTAGTGCCTTTATCTGACCATTAATGAATAACTTTGTGGACAAAAATCACTATCAACTCAAGAGACAGTTATAAGACCATCACTATGAAAGTTTCATTATGTGTTGCATGAACAATAAAAACCCAATTCAACATTCAGTACAACATCATGTGATGGCACATCACAACAAATCTAAAAGATTTATCAAGAGGACATATGATTCTATCAAACACAAAATTACACATAATAATTTGAAGATAAAAGCATGAAATCTTGTATATTAACTTCTGGAATAAGAATGTACACAAAAATATACACTCACAAATACTGCAATATATTCGGTTTGCATGAAATAAATTCCTCAAGCCTATTAGACTTTTCTAAACATAATACTTATAATCGAGCCAGTGGTAGAATAATGTCTATCTCCTTGTGATACAAAAGTGGCTCACTACATATATGTAACCCAAAAGATTCAAGTGAAAGGATGCACCCTTTCATTTTGTTAAACTAGACTTAACTATAACCTAATACCTAACTGCCCAACTACCAGACATAAAACAAAAATTACAAACAAAGAAGTTAATTTTGGTCATCCCATAATGTGTTACATTTCTGAATATGCTCCAAATATTTGTTGTCCTAGTGAGTGCTGGTGTTGAATACAGTATCCCTGACAACGATTTCCATGATAACCATTCTTTACATCTGCTCCCCTGTCTCTTTCATATCCAAAACATCTACCCAGGCAACATTAAGGGATGTGTTGACTACATTATGGCATTCTGCAATCCAAACCCCTCCATCCTTTAACTGCTCTGCCTCATCTACAATATCTGGTATACCATATCTGACAATATCCTTGCAATAAGTTAATTCTTGCTTGATGTCCACACCAAATGCCTTATGCTTGTTGAACCTTCTTTGGATCTTTTCAACAATTTTCTACTCGACACTCTTCTCTTTTAGCAATGCCTTCAACTTCTCAAAAATTATTTCATGAGAAGACATATTCTCTTGAGAAAACACAAACAGCATCCACCCTGGCATTCCTAATTTTCCTTCTTAGTTTTATATTTTCTTTCATTTGGTCCTCATATTTCCTTCCACTGCATACCAGTATCAGTTACTTGTGGTATTTCATGACTGCGACTTATTAACAAGTCTTCATATAATTTTTTTTATTTCTAATCCTCTTTTAACACCCATTGCATTTGGGCTTTATTTAGTTTTGCAATGTCAATCCCTAAGTCAGCAGTGACAATTGGATTAACCTCTCCTACTTTCAGTCTCATCATATGGCCAAATGCTTCATCTACATCTATAATCTTGGGTCTTTTATTTGGGGGGTATAGGGCCCAAAGCAATATCTCCTCTTCATTAGGATCATATCTTGATCAAATAAAAATGTCATCAACTGCCTGTATGTCTAATTTTACATCTTTCCTATCCAAGTGCAACAAACTATAAAAAATGAAAGAGGCACTTAAATCCCATCCTAGGAACAGAATGATTCATGCCTCACTAAGAACTTGCCTCCCTCTCTGTGGTGTCATTCTAGCCACCTCTACATTGATGTCCTTGTTTAATCTTTTTAGCATCTTCGCTTCATTCTCAGGGGTGACATTTGGGATGCTCTCCCTCAATCTTTTTCCTTTGTAGTGGTACAAGAAGGACTTAAACTCCTTAGACTGTACAAAAATTTCATCTGCCACAAATGCCACATGTTCATCCATCCTCACATCTGTGTTGGCGTTGAGTCTCACCATAGCCTGCTCCTTGCTCTCTGCAATTTCTTCTTGTTCAGGTGCACAAAGAGTAGATACATATACATTCTTATTAGACTCACTCTCAGAGTCTCCTTCTTTTAATTCTTGAATCCTCTACCTCTTCTCTTCCTATTTTTTGTTCAACTCCTCTAAGATTGCATCAACCTCACCCCGCTCCTTGTTCCTAAATAAATCCTCTGCCTGTATGGGTATGTGCGAATATTCTACCAGGTTCTGGCTCTTCTTGTAGAGGTTAATATATCCTTCTAGATCATAATTCTTTTGAGCCTAGTGTCCATACAAATTGTACTCCTCTACCAACTTCTTTTCAATCATTTCATATGCCTTGGTAGACACAATGGTGAAATCTCTGAAATGTAAAGTGTCAGGCATAAACACTTGCTTGTGTGCACCACTTAAATGTTTTGCATTTGACATGCTATGCTGCCTAACAATCTCTAGATATGCAATTCTATCAGGCACTAATGTAAGATCATGAATGGAATACTTTCAAACTCATAAACCTTGAAAAAATTGAAATTCTAGCATACAAACCAGTCACCCCAATTGTGGTTGACCCTCTTGTCTCCAAAAGCATGGGGTCTCAAGAATATTTTAATCTCCTGTGAGATAGACCCCTCACATTCTATCCTAAACAATTTGTACAAGGGCTAGACGAATTATTCTTCAAACAACACATAGTGTGATTTGTTGAACCTTGAGTTGGTCTATCCCTCTTTGTCTTTGGAAGCTACCCTTAACTCTTTGGGTCACAGACCTTTCATATGACCATATGCATTAGTAATGAGTAAAATTTGAAAGTGGGGTTTGGCTCTGTTTGCAGACTCAAAAACCCTTCATGCAGCTTCTCTGCCAAGTAGGTTGCATAGTCAAATGGCCTCGGCTCATGAATATGAATGTCCATAGCCAACACCAATGGACCTATTCTTGTAACATCAGGAACTTCTTCCCCACAAACCTGGCCGCATGCCCAATATGTGTACTATAAGTATTTCCTGAATAGGGTAATCTCAAAAGGGGGATCATCCTTCTCCGTGAGTCATCCCTTCTCCTTTTTGTCAATTGCCAACTTTCATGCTGTGTGAGTGGTGTTCATTTTGGTATATTCTCTTTCTAGGTCTGTGAAGAATAAGGGCATGTAGGGTTCCTAAGACAAGCCAAAAACCTCCTGAATAGACCTAGTAGATATTCAGATGAATAGATCCCCATTTGGAAATTGGATGCATCTTTTCTCCTTGTTGTATTTCCTTGTGAGAAATTCCAACAATCTAAGATTCAGAAAAACCTTTGGTACCACCAATCTTCCCAAATTTGTCGTCCACGGGTTTGACAATGGGATCTCCTTGTTTCTCTTGAGATAGTCATATAAAACAATTTGTGGCCCCTAATGGTAGTCCATATGTCCCCAACCCCTTTGTACTTATCTTCCAATTGATCCTTGGGTGGTAAATTTGTTTTAAACCTTCTTGACTTAGCACCAGATGACTCCATCTGGTCAATCATATCCTAGTTCAACTTGTGTTTTTGCATACCCTCCACAAACTTTACCTTTTTTGATTTAGTTGACTATGTATTTGAAATCTCTACGGCCTTTTTATTTCCTTGTGACCCAGATGCCTCCATGATTAAGTTCTTGAATTCTTAATTACCCATGCTTCCTATCTGCAACTTCAATGTTAATGGCTGAAGAGACTGTGAAAAATTCTTGGCACAAGAACTCTTTCTTTATGTTGGATAGGTAATGGATAGGATCTGTAACGATCAAAAAACTCATCAATTTTTTTTTCATGTGGATCAAAACCTCCTGATCGTGAGCATTAAATAATGGCTATTGTATCAGACATTCTAATGACTAATCGACATAACCCCACCCGATAATTCAATATTTTGGTGCCATGTGCTCCTTCCATTACTTTTTTGTCTTTTTGATTGGTATAGGTTATTCCAATCAATGTATCTAATCTCACTCTGGCTATTTCACCTTTTTCCTCGAGGGTTGACTTATCTCGATGGATCCACCTTTCGCTTTTTTTAGTCAGTGTTTCTCTATGTTACATTGGGGTATATTTCTTCAATGAAACCTCCTTCTGTTTATTTCTCCAGTCACTCAATCAATCTTCGGAATGAAATTACTTTATAATTCATCTGGTGGGCCTATGACATCTAACTTTCTCTTTGATTAGCATAAATTTCACCGATTACTTCATCGACCATCGGAATAGAATTTTTCCCTTACCTCTGATAGTTATAGTCTCCGCGATAGGTTTGCCCTCTATGGAAGTCTGCCCATCAGGCATCACCATAACTTTAATAATGTTTCTCCAATAGTTTAAGCTATCCCAATGAGTCTTGTTTACTTGACTCTCCTTATCGGGTTGCTTCGGTCTATCGGTGTAGGCTCTCTTGATTTAGTTGACTTCGCTTGTGCTGAGCTTGTCTTCCTCATTGAGCATTAGGATGACCCAAAATGAATCTCCCCAAAAATGTATTTTATCCCAATGAGTCTTGTTTCCCTTCTTGCTTGGTACCATTTTATCAAAGAAAGTCTCTTCGATAAGGTCACTTTCTCTGCTAAATCCATCGAGTATCAGGGTAACATAAATCTGGACCTCCTGATAACCTGATGTCACCACTATGAATAGATCGCCTCACAAGTTATCGGCAAGAGTTCCACCAACAACCCCATTAGGTATCAAGATAATATTTTCTCCTCCTTCCTGATAATGTCTATTACTCCAATGACTCTGACTTCATCGTTGTAAGTTGCCCTGATGGATTCACCTAGTTGCACTTTTTCTTGCCACTCTCACATTACAAAACATCATCAGCATGAGTTACACTAATCAACCTACTCCTTTCTCCTTGGGTGATCTCATCATGATGACTTATGTTGATAAGCAAAATTTTGCAGCTTTTGCAAAAGAAGGCCCTCCTTATGGATGAAACTTTTAACAATCATACTGAAGGGTTTCTCCCACATCATTTACCCCTTTGAACATGCTCATAACCCTGCTCTATGTTGACCCTCCACACATTATTCTTGCAATGAGACTAATGGTGAAGATGAGGATTTCTAGAATGCCATCATACTCAACACTTCCCTTTATTATTCCCAAGTGATGCCCTTTTATGAAGGCACTGCAACACATCACCTGCACACACAATCCAACAATAAGTGCTCCTATGATAAAACTATATGCAAAAGTGTCCATATATAGCACAAAAATATTTTGTATATGTGCTAACACCTCCATTTGAAAATTTTTCAACATATCCTTTGCATACTTGGTTTTTGAGATAAATATTCCCTTATCTTACTGTGATATCTGCAAACCAAGGAAGTATGTCAATTCTCCAATCATTGACATCTCAAATTTTGACTGCATCTGATCAAAACTCATTTGATATGAACTCTCAAATTTTGACTGCATCTGATCCGCAAACTCACTTGATGTGAACTCACTTTTGTTCTCCACCATCTTCCTAAAGATCTTGAATCTATCAAATGCTCATGATTTATCTTGCAGGAAAGTGACCCATGTCATTCTTGAATAATCATCAATAAAGAGCATAAAATATCTTTCACTGACAAGAGATCTTGTCCTAGTTGGACCACACAAATTTGTTTGTACAATCTCAAGTGGTCTTGAGGTGTTGTGCTCTTTTGTCTTAAAGCTCACCTTAGTTTTCTTCCCTTTTAAAAATTCATCACAAAATGTGCTTACCGATTTGATGATGGGTGGAATATTTCTTATACACCCCTTTTTACTTACTCTAACTAAGTTATCAAATTTTATGTGGCCTAATCTTTGATGCCACAATGAGCATTCATCAATATGTCCTGTCATAAATTGGGACTCATAGGATTCCTTCAGATTGTAAACATTGTCATCTGTTCTCTTTCCTTCTGCCACAACTTGACCAATACTCTCTTTCTTTATCTAGTAGCTAGTAGAGTCAAAGGTGAATTTATAACCTTTATCACACATATAACTCACACTTAGTAGATTGTTCTTTAGGCCTTCCACATAATATACATCACGTGACTTCAATTTTCCATCAATATTTAGAGTACCTTTTCCCTTTATTTTCATGGATGAGTTGTCTTTGAATCTCACTGAATCACCATTCCATTCTTCAAGCTTGATGAATTTCTTTTTATCACTAGTCATGTGGTTGGCACAACCATTGTCTACAACCCATAGATTTTTCCTTTCAACATGTAAGGCAGTCTACACTATCAGACTTGATTCACCCTTGTGGTTTTCTTTCTCAACCCATACTAGTTTGGTTTCCTTCTTCTTGTCAGTTTCTATTTTGTGCTTTAGTTCAACTGTCGGTTGTTCATCATGATTTGTCTTCTTCTGCTTGATCTTCCTATTTTTACAAAACTTTTCTATATGTCCAAATTCTTGACAGTTATAGCATTTCACATTTTTATTTAAAGATGAATCTTTGAAATTATTGTAGGACACTAGTTTATTATTCCTACATTCAAAACTCCTATGACCAAATCCATTATACTCATAACAGAAAACATTCATATCCCAGAGTGCATTAAAAGGATTTATACTTTCATAACTCATAGAGGGCTTATTGGTTAATCTACAGTCGGCTATTCTATGCCCAAATTTGTTACACCGATAGCAATAACCATGAAAGTTTGAACCATACTGGTTAGGTTGCCTTGATTCTGCAATTGACTGCCTCATCGGGGGTCTTCCCTTCATGCTGTTAACTTTCATGAATCCTTCATGGCCAACTCTTGCATTTCTCCTTGGATCTACATGTTGGTATAGTGAGTGTGGCCTCTGGTTTATTGCTTGTGTATATCAGTTTATGTGACAATTTCCAACAACATCTGCATATGTCTTCTTCCCAGTTTCCTTGCTTACAATGAACGTTTTCTTCTCTTTACCTTCATTTGAAGAAGTGAACTGTATCTCCTTTCTAGATGTATCTTTACTACTTGAACTCTGGCCTTTTTCAAATCCCAAGCCACCGGTATCTTTGGATTGCTTCTATTTTCTTAACATCTTGTCTAAGGCTTCGGTGATGCCTTCATATTTGCTTCTCACTTTTATTTTATCCTTACTTTCTTCAAGCTCCTTTCTGAGCTTCACTATTTTTGCTTCCAAATCTTGATGCTCATTTTCCTTCTTCATCAGATCAGGGGATGTAACTTCACATATCCTCTTGGCTTCTTCCAACTACAGTTTCAAGTCAAATATAACTTGATTGGACTCATCTAGGGATTTCTTCAAGAGACCTTGTTCATCTACTATAGCAAGGTTGAACTTCTTGAGTTCTCTTCTTGTTTTACTCAGCTTCTCAAGAGAACTTATAAGCTTACCATCTAGATCTACCTCAGCCTTAGTATCTTCTTCTTTCTCATCTTCACCAACTCGTTCATAAAGTGTCATAAAGAGATTAACTTTTCTGTCATTCTCATGGTAGTCATCTTCTGATGCACTTTCTTCATCTATGACATCATCCTCAATATTGTATAGGTTGTTCTACTTCCGATAGCCTCTTCTTCCTTGCTGGTAGACATTTCTTTCTTTATCTTTACCATCAGATATGCTAAATCCTCTTAACTCATCTCCACTATTTTCATTAAAGGACATTTTGTAGCAAAGTGTCCAACTTTACCATAGTTAAAACATTTGAGTGGTAACTTTCCTTTATGCTTGTTGGATCCTTTTTTGAGCTTTCTTACAAATTTTTCTACCTTTGTATCAAAGTCTTCACTGGATCCTTTATGAGTAGCTACTTCTTTGCCCTTCTGGGTTTTGTTAAACATTTTCTCTTTCCTTAAGGATGCATCACCAGTTTTTCTCATTTTATAGGCTGTTAGTGCGCCAAATAGCGCATCTACTGTAAAGATCTTTAGATCCTTGGATTCTTCTATGGAAAAAACCTTTGTATCATACTTAGGTGTGAGAGTCGTAAGTACCTTCTTGACAAGAATCTCATCTACAATTTCTTCTCCAAGTCCTTTCATGGTATTCATAGTTTCATCAAATCTATGAAGGTAGTCTACAATATTTTCTTCATCCTTCATCTTGATGCCTTAAAGTTGTCCCCTTAGTACTTGCAGCTTGGCCTCTTTGACTTTTGCATCTATTTAAATAACCTCTACATTTTATCCCAAGTCTCCTTGGCAGATGCACAGTGCATGACCTTGACAAACTCATTATTAGACAACCTGCTCAAGATAGCATGTTTGGCCTTTGCATTGTTCTCATACTTCTTCTTAGCATCTAGATTAGTGAGAGGAACACTAGGGACAATGTACCCATCCTTGACAGACATTCACACATCAAAACCAAGGGAGGAAATATAGGTTTCCATTATTTTGTTCCAAAAGGGATAGTTGGATCCATCAAACATGGGAGCTTTTGAGGAAGAAGACTCATTTCTTGCCATTGTTTTCTAAGTCCAAAATCTACCCAAGCTTTAATCAACCAGGAACCTAGGCTCTGATACTAATTGTTGAACATAATGTATAGTTGAGAGGGGGGTGAATTAGTGGTTCCTAAATTCTTTTCCCTTTGAGAACAACCTTAGAATACCAATTATCATCCTAAGCACTAAATAGTCAAACTGGTAAGACAAATGAAGATACCAAAATAGACAATCACACAAATGAAACCCACAACACCAAATGTATGAGGAAAACCCAATATGGGAAAAAAATCAATGAGAAATACTACTAAAGACTACTACTCCAATCCAGCCTCACAAGTAAAACACTGAATTAAAAAGATTTAGGGCACCAACCCAAGGAGCACCAAGCTCCAACTTGATGATGTATAATGAAATACAATTTTCATATAGTTATAGCTTCCGGTTGCAAATGAGTTCTACAACACTTGATCAAATAGATTTCTTCTAGTTAACAGTTTTCTCTTCTTCTCTCTCAACCTCACAAAACACTTAGTCAGACTTGGATGCCTTCTTGACCAATCACACCTCATGTGTTAGTTCAACTATTAGACATTCTATAGTTTACCAGTACACTATCACTGTTGGTTAAACCCTCTCACTAGTTTGCTTGCTAAGTCACTCTACAACTTTCTTAGAATAAATTCTAAGGAAGATGATCCTTCTCTCCGTTCAAGCTCTCTTCACTCTCCTTCTTCACATCAAGCATCAATCATTTTTTATTCAAGCTCATCTATTTATAATATTGAATTCCCGCCTAAAACTGCATTCAATAATATCGTGTTAGGTTTTTCCTTCTCCAAATTGAACCAAATGCAATTTGATTCGATCTATTTTTTTTGGGATATGATCTTCATGACATCGATCAACACCAGAAAAAAGCATCATATTCCAATGTGTATTTTCTAAATAGGGAGGTTTGCACCATGCTTTTCTTCTTTTCTCGGTCATACACCATTAATGGCTTTGTTTTTTCCTTTAGAAAATGGGTACGAAGATCAAATATTCTTGCAGGATCAGTTTAGTCGCTTTACCAACTTGCCTTCCTCAAACCGCAATCCTCTGGCATCCTTTGTGACTTGCAAGTTCTTCATAAAAGTCAACCTACTTGCTGACTTGTTGCATCAATGTACACTCCACCGACTTGTGCACTATTAGTATTTGACATCTAGCTATCATGTTTGTCAACATCCACTTGTGCTTGGATTTCTATATCAGTTTTCCATCCTTTGTTGACCAAGGTTGACTACCGGGTTAGTTCACCTTACCGGTATGACCAACAAACACCCTCTGCACTAGTAGCACATCCTCCTAACAATTCATCATGCCTTCCGGTCTATCTTCATGCTATCCTCTTTATTTTACTCACATGATTTTGTTGTGATTCTTTTATCATTTCACCTCTTCATCACGAACAAGCAACCAACCTTCATCCTAGTTTGTGCCTTACCAATAAGCCTTCTTTACCAGTAGATAACACAATTCATGTGTACCAGTAGCCTTCCTTCTATCTTCTCACTCACATGTGCATTGGCATCATATGTCTTGCTCTTCTCTTATCAGTCACCACTTCTTACTTACTAGTGACATAACTAGTTTGACATCAATGACAGCTTAATGCCAATAATGCCAACAACTTTTTCTCATAATGTAGACATAGCCATAGATCCCAAAAACCATACCCAATTACATGAATAAGTCACCTATAAATACAGATCAACAACCTTAATGATAAGGTCAGCTAATCCCTCAACCCAAAAACCCATAATTAAAAAATTATATCACATGGTACCACTAAACCAATATTATGATTTACATTACATAGCATGGACTTAATTCAAATATTCAAACAATTATATCCACCGAAAATTCTGCTAAGACCAAAATCCAACACATTTCTCCACCCGGTAGAAACCCTCAACACAATAACACAGGTATTCTAACTAGATCCAAATAGGACCATCATAACAACATGCCAGCTAATGCAAAGTCACAAAACACTTAGGGTATGATCAAGAATCACCTTCAACATGACAGAGACCGATTCCATAAGCCAGACCAAAATCATCTAACCAAAACATCAAATATTGCTAATCGCTAAAGCCAACCGAGAACATAAGCGATAGTTACCGAAGCACAAAATCATGAATCAACAGAATATGGAAAGCATATAACAATCTTGAATAAACATCCAAAACCAAACCCAAGGACCTAATCATACCAGATTAGAATCGAAGACAAAACCAAGATAAATACCAAGTCTAACTGAGATAGGTCCAACCGGGATACAGTGTTGACATCAATGAAAACACTTAACCAAGTCCAACATATGCCAACAATCTCCCTCTTTGGCATTGATGTCAACACTGAATGTGAAAAACATCCAAGTGCCAAGGAATGCCAACAATCTCCCAAAAGTTGATCTAAAATGTATCTCCCCATGAGATTAACTGATTATCACATGAGAACCATCTCTTCCAAAGATTTGACTTTTTTTCAAATGAACAACATCTCTACCACTTTGGCATCAATGATAAAGGATGGATACCAAAACAAAAGTATTGAACCAAACAACTGACTACTCCCCCTTAGTAGTTACATCATCTCATCAACCAGGATCATAGAAATATGTCTAATAATCTCAACGAATTGATGCATTCTTGCATCTCTAAGTCTCTTCTAGAGGGTTGGTAACCCCCAAATAATCTCTGAGATATTCCAAAGTATCTTTAGCCAATGTTTTTTTAGAATATCAACAATCTGCTCCTTAGTAGGCACATAAACCAGTCTAACCTCCTTTGCCTCAAAATTTTCTTTCAAGAAATTATACCTTATCAAAATATGTTTTGATTTGGAATGAAATACCATATTCTTTGAAATATCAATAGCAACAATATTATCATAGTGAATAACAATAGGCTCATCATAACTTACCCTTATATCTTTCAACATCCATTTCATCCATAAAATCTGAGTACAATTGATTGCAGCAGCTACATATTCCACTTCAGCTATAGATAATGAAGTACATGATTGTTTCTTACTAAGCCATGAAAACAACTTCCTTCCAAGAAAGAATGCACCTCTTGTAGTGCTCTTTTGATCATCCACATCTCTTGCCCAATTAGAGTCTGTATAGGCACATAGTCTGAAGTCGTGATTCTTTGGATACCATAACTCAAAGTCTATTGTACATTTCAAATATTTGAATATCCTCTTGACAAAAATATCTTGAGTTCCTCTAGGATCAGACTGAAATCTAGAAGCACTACAAAAAAATATATTATATTAGATCTAGTTTGAGTTAAGTACAACAATCCACCAATCATTGATTTGTATCTACTTGGATTTACTTTAGGAGATTCATCATTGTTTGACAATTTGCAACCAGTTATCATAGGAGTACTAACACGTTTAGAATTCTCAAGTCCAAATTTATTAAGCAATTCCTTCACATACTTAGTTTGACAAATGAAAACACTTTTATCAATCTGAGTAATCTACAAACCAAAGAAAAATTTCATCTCAGCAATCGTAGATATTTCAAATTCATTATTCATATCATCAGCAAATTTCGTTCATAGAATTTCTTCTCCTCCAAAAATGATGTCATCCACAAATAATTCAATAATCAATATGTCATCATGCTTAATTTTATAATATAGGTTACTATCAACATTACCTTTTCTAAAACCAAGCTTAGGAAGATATCTATCCACTGTAGCATACCATGCTCTAGGGGCTTGTTTTAATCCATATAAAACTTTCTTAAATCTATAAACCATGTCCTTGTCTTCTGATAAAGAAAATCCATCAAGTTGCTCAATGTTTACTTCCTCCTTGACATCTCCATTCTGAAATGCACATTTGACATCCAGCTGATATACTCTATAGTTCTTGTGTGCATCATAGGGAAGAAATAGTCTTACCGCTTAAATTCTTGCAACCAGAGAATAAGTCTCACCATAATCAACTCCTTCTTCTTGTGAATAACCTTTGCAAACCAATCTAGCCTTGTTTTTTACAACTTGACCTTACTCATTTAATTTTTTCTTGAAAACCCATTTAGTTCCAATAATATTCTTATCTTGAGGTCTGGGGACTAATTCCCATGTCTTATTATTTTCTATCTGATCTAATTCTTCTTCCATTGCGTTCATCTCATTTTCATCTTTACTTTCTTCAATAAATGATTATGGTTTAATTTGAGAAATTAAACATACCTCTTTAGTAACCAACCTTCTTCTAGTCATCACACCTTTGCTTTTATCTCCAATGATCTAATCTTCAAAATGATTTAGTTTCACATACCTGGGAGTCTTTGAGTTTTATTGATTTACTGACTCTTTCTGTTGTTCAACAGTCACTATTGATTTTTTGATGTTGTCGAAGTCTCTAATTCAATGCTTTGAATAGATTCTTGCATTACCAGATTTAGTTTGATAAATTCATCTTCTGATCCATAATCATATGATCTTAAGAACTTTATCTTCAGTCTTGTCTCAGTCTCAACCATAGCTTTGTAGATTTTGAATTTCTCAAGAACTTATGATTTCTCTTTTAAAATTGCAACCCACATCATTCTAGAATATTTATTAATAAGTAACATTAAATATCTATCACCTTGAAAACTTTTAGTCCTTGTTGGCCCACACAGATCAATATAAATAAGATCAAGAATATAATTATATTTATCATGTATGCTTCTAAAATAAATTTTGACTTGCTTACCCATTTGACATTCTCTACATATTGGATTATGAGGTTTAACAATCTTGGGCAAGTCTCTGATACCCTGTGTTGAACTGATCTTCACTATGCAATCAAAAATTACATGACACATCCTCTTATGCCATAGCCATCTTTCATCAACCTGAGCACTCAAAAAAGCTTTCTCAGTGGAGTTAAAATGAAAAATATTCCTTTGATCTAGGTTTTGGAAGGAATTTCCATCCTTGAATTACAAATGAATTCCTCTATCCACCATCTAACCTACACTTAAAGCATTATGCTTTAATCCTTCATCATAATAAAAATTATCAGTATTAGTCTTACCATCCAATGATATTGTTCCTTTGCCTTTGATCCTACATGTCTTGTTGTCTCCAAATTTGACTACTCCGCCATCAAATTCTTGTAGTGTTAGAAATTTTCTCTTGTCATCGGTCATGTGATGTAAGAAGCCACTATCTATAACCCATTCATCCCTTTCTTCAAATTTAGCAACTAAAGCCTTCTCCTCAATATGAGTTTCTTCAATGACAGGTTTTGGAGAACCATCCTTGATAGCAATAAAAACCTAATCTTTAGTGGAGATTCCATTTCTAGTTCCACTTATATGTTCATCATCATTATTGGAGTTGAGAAAATACAACTTCGGAGACCCCAAGAACACCTGCAAGGAAAATACCCATGACAAGAGAAGAATGGGGGCAAAAAGTCGGAAAAAGATTGAAACCTTCCATAAAATATTTTGAGAAATCAGGAACAAGTAGCAATAGATGTAGGCTTTGATACCATATTGGAGTTGAGGAAAAATCAACTCCACAGCTCCCAAAGATCACCTGCATGCAAACCTGTCACAGAAAGAGAGAAGCAAAAGAGCCATGGAGGCCAGAATTTAGAGATCCAGAAAAGAGGAGTCATATTGATTGTGCAACAAGAATGCAATTCAATAATTACAGTTGTTAGTAAAATACAAAGAGAGAATCTTTATAAAAGGATATTCAAAAACCATAAAGGTGAAAACCCTAAAGAATTATAAGATTCCTAAGTGTAGCTTAAGCATAGAGTATAATAGACTAATAATTAAATAAATAATTATTAGCTAATAAAATATTACTCTAACACCCCCCCTTAAGATGAACTTAGGGAGTAGCTAAAAAATAACTAATGACTAAAAAAACTTGTAAAAAATGCAGGAAAGCAACAATGGGTCCCAACAACTAGGCCTGATGAGGTACCCAAGTATAATAAAATCTCTGTAAAGTGGAGAAAAAGGGAGAAAACCATGTGGGAAAAAAACTCCTCTCCAAGAAGAGATGAAAGCTCAAGTGAAGGACTAAGAAGCCTCCAAACAAGAGTGTTCTAGAAGATAGGAACAAAAAGAAGAGAATGAAGAACACCACTGAAGCATGAAATAGTTGCAAACATTGTCGAAGAGTAATTGTTGATCTGAAGAACCTCCGCTGAAATAGACTATGACCAAGTAGAGAAGACTATAATCTACATGAATGCCCTCAAGTGACACTACTTGAATCAGATGGCAAACAAAGGAAAACAATTGAACTCAAAGATACAGATGACATGAAACACCAAAGCCTGAAGAGATGATCAATTGAACCAACAGGACAAACCTCCCCATAATGCTAAAAAAGGGAGAGGGACAAGTACACTGAAAAGAACACCTAACAAGAACTGCATGACAAAGAACCAAGAACATTGAAGGTGTAGAGAAAGCACATAGCTTTGTGGAAGGAAAACTAACTTCACACACATCATGAGGATAGTGTAGTTGAAGGAACACTCATTTGAAAAAGGTAGGTGGAAAACAAAAAGCAAACATCAACCCCCCATGGCACTTTATAATGTAGTGCATGTACAATAAGCACAAGATGTGCAAGATCCCAAGTATACAATGCATGATGGCACTTTATCTCAGTGTATTTTCATAAATAAAATGTTACAATGGTCAAAAGAGAAAGAAGACTAAAAACAAAAAGAACAGCCAAAGATGAGACATCCTACTCAAAGAAAGAGATCCCAGGACCTGAAACATCCAAGATATTCACTAGAGTGCTGAAAAGCAAATAAATAAATAAAATATACCTGGAGAAGAATTTGGGAAGGAAACTCATGTGAATGGAAAGAAAACAGAACACGCTTTCCAACAATATAAAATTTCTAAAAAATGGAGTTCAGATGCTCAAGTTATGTCTCCCGGAGTGCAAAAAGAAACATCTGGCTTTGACAGCAAAAAATGTCATCAAAAAAGAAAAATCAAAATTTCAAACCTCTAGATCTGGATAGAGCTCGGAAATAGCTTTCCGACGATATAACATATGTTGAAAAATGCCTCCGTATGACCAAGTTACGGCCAAAAGAAAAAAATTCCCTTTTAGGGCATAAAGAGGGTTAATTTTTTTTTTTTTTTTGATGAAAATTTTCTGATGCATTTGTAGGTACAGCCATATGGATTTTCATGCCTCAACAAACATGCTAATAAAAAAACATGTCCCAAATGCCCTTGTCACTGAAATAGGTCGAATTATATATTAAAATTCATGGAATTGACCTCTTGAATTCAACCGTGAGGTCCTTTTGGTACCAAAATGTACCAAAACATCAGCTACTTGCAGAAATGAAAAAAAAAAAACAACTGCACAAACCCCCGAATACTCAGATCTGAAGAAAAAGGCCCAAAAAAATCTCATGAAGAGAAGAGGGGCATGCAAATCTAGAGCTCTAATACCATATTGGAGATGAGAAAATACAACTTCAAAGATCCCAATAACACCTGCAAGCAAAATACCTGTCACAAGAGAAGAATGGGGGCAAAAAGTTTGAAAAAGCTTGAAACCCTCCAAAAAATCTTCTAAAAAATAGAAACAAATAGCAACAGATGTAGGCTCTGATACCATATTGGAGTTGAGGAAAAATTAACTCTACAACTCCCAAGATCACCTGCATGCAATCCTGTCACAGAAAGAGAGAAGCAAAAGAGCTATGGAGGCTAGAATTCAGAGATCTAGAAAAGAGGAGTCATATTGATTGTGCAACAAGAATGCAATTCAATAATTACAGTTGTTATTAAAATACAAAGAGAGAATCTTTATAAAAGGATATTCGAAACCCTAAAGAATTATAAGATTCTTAAGTTTAGCTTAAGCATAGAGTATAATAGACTAATAATTAAATAAATAGTTATTAGCTAATAAAATATTACTCTAACAATCATCATCATCATTGGTAATACCAAAAGTATCATCACCATCATAATAGCATGATTTATCCTTATTCCTTCTAAATCTAGGTCTTCTTTGATATTTCGAATTAGGCTTATAATTCTTCTCAAATATTTCATGATTCCTAGTAGCTCTTTCAAGGCATCTAGTGATGATATGATGAATCAATAAGGATCTAGACAAATAATGAGAGGGGGCATGAATCAGTAGATGAAACATTGACTTAACTTTCACAAACCTCAAAAACAACCTCTCAAGTCAAACTTAGAACCAACTAGTTCAAACACTAAACTACCAATTGCAATATCATTGTCAAGTATACCAGTTGACTATTATAATAGAATAACAGTATAATAGCTCTGAAACTCTCAAAACTTTTTAACAAAAACATTCAAATACTTTACTAACAATAGTTAAATCACTTTCTTCTACTAATCTGAACTGTCTAACAATTGGTATCAGAGCTTTGGTCCTCTTTATAGAAAGCTTAACCACTTGAGGAAGATCCTAAGGTGACTAACAGTTCAATTTCATCTAGTTCTTCTGGATATATCTTTCGAAGGAATATACCAAGGCTTGAAGGAAAAAATTATACAATATGGAACACTCAGATGGAGACTCATCTGAGATGTCTTGGCAAGGAGATTTGGGGGATCACACAGAATGGTGTCACACCCTATAATCCGGGATTTGGCAATCCTCCTCTGGAAAACCTAGAAAAGGAGCTTGAGAAAGATTATAGAGCAAGAGAAGCTCTCTTGTGTGCACTTTCTGATAAGCAAATAATAGGATTAGCTGACAAATCATTTGGAAAGGCTATATGGGATAAATTGCAGACTCTTAATGAAGGTGACCCTATAGTGAAGATTACTAAACTTGATGGTTACTCTATGAGATATGAAAACCTGAAGATGGAAGAAGATGGAAGGATTACTGCATTCATGGAAAGGGAAAATGAGATTGTTATGGGAATTCAATGTTGTGATGGAATTCTGAGCGAAGATGAGATTGTTTCTAAAGTCCTGAGAACCCTACCACCGGGTTAGAAAATTAAGGCTACTGCAATTAATGAGTTGAGAACAATGATTAATACATCTGTCAATAAAGATACTTTGGTTGGGAAAGTATCTGATTTTGACCTTAAGGAATTTGGAGCTTCTGGAGCTATGAATATTGAACCTACTTTTTATGCATCTACATCTACAATTGGTAAGCAAGATAGAAGAGCTCTATATGCAAAAGAATTAGAAGATATGTGTAGTTAGGAATCTAGAAATCATCAAAGAAATATAAACATTAGCCTAGTTCAATCACGAAAAACTAAATTGCAATGACAAATCCTAATTACATCCAATAGAAAACATGAAGACAAGATACTCAAAATGAAATTAAAGCAAACCAAATGCAGATATCTCCTCCATAATTCTCCATTGTCCTTCTTTCTCCTTCAAATTGCTTTGTTTGTGGATCTCACCTACAAATGCAAAGGTATAGCATGAAAGCAAGATTGACAAGACGAGATGACATCGTAAGGATACTAGAAGCGTGATTGATTGATCGATCGGGGGCCCTGATTGAAGAAATTCATCCAATTTATAGACAAATTGGAGAGATGACAAGATTAGCATGAAGAGATTTGAAAGGAAATTTCAAATCAAGAATGACAAATATGACAAATTAACACTTTCTATGCAAGATTGATTGATTGACAAATTATGACAAAGTTGCTATGCAAAATTGATTGATTGACAAATTATGACAAAATTGCTATGTCATTCCCATGAAATTAGGAGAAATATAGGAGAAAATTGAAAATTAGATGAATTGGAAATTAGAAAATTAGAAATTGATGAAAATTAGAAAATTAGGAATTAGGAGAAATTAGTAAATTGGAAAATTAGGTAAATTAATTAATAATTTTTCATTTATTAATTAATTCACAAAAAGAGGGAGGAATTAGTTAGCCAATTAAATAAATATTTAATTGTGACAAGAAGACTTAGGATAAATAAATAAATTATTTAACCTAAAGGGAAAAATGACAAACAAGATTTAAATGAATAAATCATAAAACCTTAGAAGATGAATTAGAAATGCAAGGACGATAGTTAGGTCTTGACAAAAGATAATTGATGTCGATTCGATTATGATTCTGATTAAGTGCACCAATTGACAAGGAACAATGACTAATTGATCCAAATTGACATGATTGAGAAGGAAGAGGATCGATGACAAATTGATCACAAAATGACAAGATTTAAAATGACAACGATCGATGACAAATCGATCGCAAAATGACGAGATTGAAAATGACAATGATCGATGACAAATCGATCGCAAAATGATGAGATTGAAAATGATAATGATCGATGACAAATTGATCGCAAGATGAAAAGATTGAAAAGAGGACAAAACCCTAATTAGGATTGACGATGTCCAAAATGATGACAAATGAACACGCACATTGATACGACAGGATAAGATCGACCAAAATCATAACTGAAGATTATTATCGACAAGACCAAATTTGAAAGCAAGATAAATGAAGAATGTAGAAGAAGGAATCGATGCTCACAAATGATAAAGACCAAGTGCGTGACATAGAAGAAATGTTAATGCGATGCAAAAACCCTAAAATAAGGCAATGCGCAAATGTTAAAGTATGACTCCACAAGCGTTGACCATTTTTAGACATCTACATTTTGCCCCTCTTTGAGACAATGTGATTCTAAGAATTGTTTCAAAGAAAAATAATGAAAATGCCCCAGACAATAACAATGACATATGCATGCCCCCTTGAGGAATTGGCCGGAAACATCTAGAAAAGAGGCCAACTGATTGATAAGAATAATAGAAAATGATAGGATCAAACGGATTGAAAATCGGGGATCGGATACACAAATGAAAAGAAGTGGAAAGTGTAAAAGACCGCAACCAGCATAAGATGGAGAGGGTGCACATCCATCTATGCACTGACAAAGATCTATAAATGAGACAAGGAGAAGGAAAATAGCTCATTTGCACTAGCCAAAGTGGAGGATTTGTTGCTCTGGAAAAGGACCCTTGCAGAGAGATCATGAACATTCCAATGCCAAATCACCTTAGGGAACGTGTATGCACCTACAGATGACCAGATGATGCGAGAGCAATGGTATGTATCTCAAAAACCCATATTGTCAATTTCATGAATTTTACTTGCTTACGGGACATTGCGGGGCCCACAGGGAATGAAAAAAATGACTTTTGTGCCTGTGTGGGCGCATCCTATGCTTGTGTAGGATGTTTTATGCTTGTGTAGGGTACACAGGCATAGCTTGATGCTGCATAGGCGCAGGACAAGGTACATAGGCGCAGTTGTGCACTTGGGACCCTAATTTGACCGAAAACAACATGCGGATGATCCCGAAAAGGGGGATAAGGGTAGGATAGGTCAAAATAGATTAGAAACACCCTAATTTGTGGATGAAACAAGAAAATGCAGCCTGTAGGAGGAAATCCTAAAACTAACAAGGTGTTCCCCAATTGTGATGCAGAGTCAACAGTATCCATTGATTACATGGGAGAACAGACCTAACTGCTTCATGTTGCGACATAGACTCAGGAGCACGGACAGAGATACATTAGCAGGTCTTGGATTATACTATATCACATTCATGCCTGAGATTAGGGCAAACATAGGACTACTGACCGCATTGGCAGAGTGATGGCATTCAGAAACCTCCTCATTCCATCTGCCGACAGGAGAGGCGACGGTGACACTAGAGGATATATGGCATATCCTCTGCATTTCGATTCATGGGGAGATGATAGAGTATGACCCAGCGATAGGGAGAGAATCTTTGTCTAGATTATTTGAGTGTGACGCAGATGATCTGGATATCGTAGAGAGGGAGATTGGCTGGGAGACCATGGCAGCAGAGTACGATCAACAATATGTGGTGATAGTCATGGTTATAGCATGCCTATTAGCAGGGGACAGATGAGGACATAGATTCCCTATTGGATGGGGAAGAGTGCTAGAGTGGATGGTGATAGAGGGGACTATGTACGCATGGGGACCATGTGTGCTTGCCATGCTATATTTTCAACTGCATCAGATAGCATATCAGGGAGTGCAAACTTTAAGCTGTGGAGTCACACTATTATAGGTATGGGCATTTGAGCACATAGCCATATGTCAACCGATTGCAGAGAGATAGGTAGTACCACATTGACCATATGTGTACTGCTATGGGGGTTCATTGAGATAGGGTCCTTTTGGATACATATTGTATTGGCGACATGAGCTAGATAGATTGAGAGTTCACATGGAGGCCATATCTTGATTGCCCTGGGTGGTCAAATGATAGTGATGAGCTATCGTATTGTAGACAGGAGAGATACCTGACTGGGTGACCAGTGAATCACCAGAGAGTGATTGAGATGTACCTACCAGAGAGAGTCAGACGACAGTTTGGAGAGAGGCAGGATGTACCGAGAGGGACTGCACACTTCAGCCGATCTCACAAAGAGACAAGTTAGTGGGGGAGAATGATTCAGCCACACATAGCATATGCTGACTTCACATAGCTACAACAGAGATAGTGGGATTTGAGATTAGATGTGATGGACACCAGGATGATAGAGGAGTATGAGCGATGGTTTGCACGACGATGACCAGTGCCATTGACAGATCCTGATATTCTAGTACCAAGGAGACAGGAGGACTTCCCACTCGCTGGAGAGGAGGAGGGAGATGATGAGGATAGAGATGAGGACAAGGGAGATGATGAGGATGAGGGAGATGACAAGGATGGAGGATATGATGAGGATGAGGAGTATGAGCCAGATTCAGTTGATCAGGAGTCATTGCAAGATATACCCATAGAGCCAGAGACAGCTAGCATAGAGGAGATGGAGATATGTAGGGCTCCATAGCGAGTCAGCATGATCACATTGCAATAGTAGAGAGATAGAATGCTATCTTGAGGATAGAGTAAGATTAGTTTAGAGCAGAGATAGCTAGACTGACAGCAGCTCGAGATACAACAATAGCACAGGCACAACAAGTAGAGCAGAGAGTGACTAAGTATATTGGGTCGATTAAGCATGCTAGTGCATGTGAGATGGCACAGATGTTGGTAGAGACCAGAGAGGAGATACACCATTGGAGGACACTATATGAGAGTGCAGTTCCACTAAAGCAGAAAGTAGCATCACATCAAGCATGATCAAGGATAGAGAGCAGACCACATTCTCGGATGTCAGTGAGTAGCATGGGGGTGAGTGGACCTATGAGACCACCACAGCTAGGACCAGGGGCAAGAGGGACATCATCCTCGAGACATGGCAGGGATGAGGAGGATAGAGGGAGCACCCAGTGATAGAGGCACGTGCTCCTTATTATGTATTCAGCTTGCAGGCCATACTTAGGATAGATAGTCCAATTTTGTACTCTGATATTATTGTGATATATGATATGATATGTAGCTATATGATGGGATGCAATGTGTTATGGCTTATGTTTATGTCCCATGTATGGATGGCTTATGCATTGTTTATGTACCATTGTGGAACATGTATGGATATATTTTTATGTGTTTTCTATGCATTTATAATATGAAATGGATAAAATGCTTGATATGGGCTTGATATAATGCAAACACACTAACCAATGAATGTAGGATGCAGCTTATGTTTGTGGAAATCGGAGCACTAGACCGAACTGACTGCCCAAATTGATGGAAGAAATGTTAGCAAGAAGAAATCAGACAGAGGATAGTTAGAGATGAAGAAAAACTTGCTTTCACCAATGCACTTTGTAGGTGAGAACCTTTATTTAATGTAGCAAAGCGGATGCAGAGCATCATGGCATTGAAGGCCAGAGCTGAAACGCAACCCCTTTTGCAAAGGAAAGACACATCGCACACAAGGAATGAGTGAAGCATCCTAGGGTGCATACATCAAGGGTCGAGGTATGTGCAGCGTTCACAGAGTGAATGTACTTATCATAGACACCTAATCATATAGTTTCCCTAGTTTGTGACAAACATTCCACAAACAACAAACACCACCAAAAACAAAAAAAAGGGGGGACCATGAACCATCCCGGTCACTCTAAATCACTCAATGACATCATCGAGCAACATAGGAACATGATCGAAGATAAATCAATAAATGATAAGACTTGCTAATTCCAACAAGTCAAACAAACATCTTGATCTTCATTGTCAAAAGTTGAAAGTGTTGATAGGACGATCATGCTATCTAGTTTCAGGATATGCAGTACCCCGTCTAAGACAAGACACAATCTGGTTTTGAGTATACCGCACCCTGTATAAGACCCATGATAGTAGTGACAAGGACAAATGATATTGATGTTGATTGATTGATATGACAATTGTGATCAGTTTGAATGTCTGGTTTGATTGGAAAAGTTCATCTGTGAATGCGTGATTTCAGTAAAGCGCAGTGTGTGATTGAGAGTCATTGGAGGTTTGCTTAGCAATCTGTCTATGCATAAAGGGGATATTTATTTTATTTTTTTTGAGTTTTTACAAGTTTTTTGTTCATTTTTTTAGGACTTTATTTGACTTTTTAGGGATTTTTTCAGGACATTATTTGATTTTTAAAGATTTTTTAAGGACATTATTTGATTTTTAGAGATTTTTTTAGGACATTATTTGATTTTTTTGGATTATTTCAATACATTTTTCAATTTCGAAAGCTCTAGTAATTGATCATGACAAGGGGCATGCACCCAATGAACATTTGAAAGACATATATAGAGACTAGGACCGAAACATATGCACAAGGACTAGAAACCTGAGTATGCAAGACAATGATGTTGACCAATCACAGGCCTGGAACAGAACATTGGGTCAGGACAAGGATAAGCATGATAAACCTATAGAGAGAAAGTATAGCTAGGGGTCATGATAGACAACAGAGCAATAATCTTTTACACATGGTGCCTGTTTGCCAGGTTTTCACTAGAGGGCGAATTATTTTTCTTTACTGTTGTTTGTCTTTTCAATTTTTATTTTTTTTCACTTTTTGATTTTTTTGGATTTTTTTCAGGATCGTATTTGAAGAACTGCAGAGAGAAAACTATGCCCAGTACTTGAGAAGGTGCATACTATTGACTGGATCTGACAAAGGTTCACCTTTTGGGGTGGCAAGCTGATATGCCCCCAAGCCATAGGCTGCTATAACTATGAAAAGCCCAACCTAATTAGGTTCAAAATTTCCTTTGATGATGTTAGTAGATTGTGCAATCTTGGGGTTTGCCTTTAAAACCAGATCTCCCACTTCGAAGTGTTGCCCTTTGACCTTCTTATTATAAGAGCAATAGAGATGATTTTGATATGCTTGCAATTGTGTCAGGGCTGTCTGACATTTCTCATCTAACATCTCAAGCTGATGCAACCGATAGACTTTGTTCATCTCATCATCAATCAAATGTTACAAGGAAACACGCAAAGAAGGAATCTCCACTTCTAGGGGTAAAATGGCTTTTGCACCATACACCAAGGAATAAGGTGTTGCGCCAGTAGGTGTGCGGGTAGAAGTGCGATAAGCCCATAGTGCTGGATTCAACTGTACATGCCAATCTTGACTAGCATCATTGACAGCCTTTTTCAGGATCTTAATGATGGTTTTATTTGATGCTTCAGCTTGACCATTACCTTGTGGATAGTAAGGACTGGAGAAATCGTGTTGGATGTGAAACTTTTCATAGAGTTCCTTGACATCTTTATTCTTGAATGGTCGGCCATTATCTGTGACTATTGCAAGGGGAACCCCATATCTGCATATGATATAATTTAGTAGGAGTTTTGAAATTTGCACACCGGTGATATAGGTCATAGGAATAGCCTCGATCCATTTTGTAAACTACTTTGTGGCTGTAATGATAAACTTGTGTCCATTTGTAAATGTCAGGTGAATCTTACAAATAAGATCCAATCCCCATTGAGAAAAGGGCCATGGAGAGATGATAGAATGAAGCTCTTGGGCTGGTGTATGAATGTAATTTCCATGGATTTGGCATTTGTAGCACTTCTTGACAAAATCATGAACATCCTTTTCCAGAGTGGGCTAATAATACCCAGTACGAACCATTTTTTTGGCTAAGCTCAGACCATTGAAATGGCCCCCACATATACCATCATCAACCTCACGTAAAGCCGTTTGTGCTTCATCAAAATCCAAACACCTGAGGAGGGTATGGTCAAAGGAATGATGGTAAAGGGTGTCGGCTATGATGACATATTTGGCTATTTGTCAGATGAAGGCTTGGCGTTGGTTAGAGGAAAATTTAGGTGGTAAGGTTTGGGATTTCAAATATTGATAGATGTCATTGTACCACAGGGAATTAGGACCAACAAGAACACACATCACATCTACTGTCAGAATTTCAAAAGAAGGGACAAGCAACTGTTTGACCAGAAATTCACATTTGTCCATATGATGGGGCATATTTAACATGGAAGCAATCATTGCCATAGCATCTGCCAATTTGTTTTGAAGTCTTGGAACTTGACTGAAATGGATAGTTGTAAATTTTGTCTTGAAGAAATCTACCATATGCTTGTAGGGAATAATATTTTCATCTTTTGTTTCGTAGTCATCATTCACTTGATGGATGACAAACTGAGAATCTCCATAGACTTGCAAATGTGTGATATTCCAGTGAATCGCTACTTAGAGTCCTGTGACCAGAGCTTCATATTCTGCAATGTTATTGGTGCAATGGAAAGTTATTCTGTAGGATTTGGGAATAGCATCACCTTGAGGGGTGACAAACAATATACCTGCACCGGACCCGAATTTGGTATGGGATCCATCAAAATATAACTTCCATTCATTAGAAGATGTGAGAGAAAAGACTGATTCATCTGGAAAATCCATCAACATGGGATGATCATCATAAATAGGAGCCTCTGCAAGTTGATCCACTATGATTTGTCCTTTTATTGCCTTTCGCTCAATGTACTCAATATCAAACTCACTGAGGATCATAACCCACTTTGCTAGGTGACCTGTCAAAGATGCCCTACTAAGCAAGTATTTCAAGGGATCAATTTTTGCAACTAGCAATGTCTAATGACTTACCATATAGTGTCGAAGCTTTTGTGTTGCAAAGACCACTGCTAAACATGCTCGTTCAATAGTTGAATAATTCAGCTCATAGCCCACTAGTGTCTGACTAATATAATAAATAGCCCGTTCTTTGCCTGTCTCATCCTATTGGGCTAAGAGAACTCCTAGTGCCATTTTAGTTGCAGAAATATACAATATAAATGGCTTCCCATCTATAGGGGGCATTAGAATAGGTGGCGACAACAGATAATCCTTGAGAGCTTGAAATGCTAATTGACATTGCTCAGTCCATTTAAAACCGACACCTTTATGCAATAAATGCTGGAAGGGATGACATTTGTCTGCTAATTGAGCTATAAATCAGTGGATTGACTGTAGCTTTCCTTGTAGACTTCTTAGTTGACGGAGATTGGAAGGAGGAGGCATATCCATTATTGCTTTAACCTTGGTAGGGTCGACTTCAATGCCTCTATGAGAAATAATGTACCCTAATAATTTGCCAGCTATGACACCAAAGACACACTTCTTTGGATTGAGTCTGAGCTTGTAAGTTTCCATTCGGTCAAAGATTGGGCCAAGGATGGCTAAATGACTATCTCTTGTGACAGACTTGCATAATAGGTCATCAACATAGTCTTCCATCAAAGTATGCATAAAATCATGGAAAATTGTCATCATAGCTCTTTGATATGTTGCTCCAGCATTTTTAAGACCAAAGGGCATCACATTCTAGCAGTAGGTACCCCAAGCACATGTGAATGCAGTCTTATGTTGATCTTCAGGAGCAATGCAAATTTGATTATATCCAGAAAAACCATCCATCAATGATAGCATCTCATATCTGGCAGTCATGTCAACTATGATGTCGATATTTGGCAGTGGAAAGTCATCTTTCGGGCATGCTTTATTGAGATCCCTAAAATCTGTATAGATTCTGATGCCCCCAGTTACTTTGCTAACTAGTACCAAATTTGAAATCTAGTTTGCATAATCAATGGGTCTGATAAAGCCCATGTCTAGTAATTTTTTAAGTTCTACCTTGACCAAGAGAGCCACCTGGGGATGCATCTTTCTGAGTTTCTATTTGATAGGCTTGGCATCTGATTTTAATGGTAAGTGATGAAGGACTAATTCTGGATCAAGGCTGGGCATATCTGCATAGGACCACGCAAAATTGATCTTCTTCTCAAGAAAGAAATTGACAAAATCTATCTTTTCCTATTTTGATAGAGAAGTAGCAAAATGAATGACCTTAGGGTTGTCAGGTGTACCCAAATTTATCTCTTTGGTCATTTCCACAAGAAATGTTGATTTATCCTGACTTGATAGGGGTATGTCCAATCTTCCACCTTTGGGTGCCTCAAAGCGGTTTTCACCCGCAGGTATGTCTTTTATTTTTACTTTTTCATGATCAGAGAGTGCCTTACGATTTTCACTCAAAGACCTATCTTTTTTATTTTTATGACTAGAAGATGGAGTTGACTCCCCAAAATATGTTGTAGACTCTAAATCAATAGCAAACCCTGCCTTATGATCACCTTGTGGTATGCCTTCCTGTAGTCCAAGGAATTTTGCAACTACTTCGTCATTTTGAAAACAATCTAATGTGAGTGGTTCTTGTTGGTCATGTTGGATAAGCTGAGGATAGACAAGGGGCATGTCATCATCGGTTTTAAGGAGAGAGAGGGCTGAGATGGTAAAGATGTAAATGTTCGTGGTATCACTGTCTGAACTTCTTGTATCTAATTCGGAGCTTGGGTCCTAGAATGATTCTATCCAAGCATTAGGACATGTTTTAGGAGGGGGAGTTATTTCATGTTTGTCTTCCATGGGCAAAATATCGAGGTCAAGGAAAACATTATCAACGGTATAGGAGCTAGAAGAAAAGGAACTCCACTCCCATTCATTGGAATCAGTTTTAGGTCGGGTATCCTTAGGTATCATTTCATCATCAGAGTCATGCTCCTTTCTACACATGGTCACTTTGGTAGATGAGGGTCCAATTCACAATGGTACAAAACCTAACCCTAAAGTTGGAGATCGCATCTTGGGTATAATAGGTTCTAGCCTTCCTTTTTTGTCAGGGCCCAGGCAACTGCAACCATCATATCCCTTTTTCTGCAGCATAGTAAACCCTTTGCCATACCACTCCACTGGCAACCTGACAGGTGGTGTCTCAGTTGGATCCTTATAAAGCCAATCTATGACATCATCATCCAAATTTTCTTTGTCAAGTTCACCCCATCTAGTAAATGTAGTGGGGGCTTGATATTGAATGACTATCTTAGGTTCCTTTTGCAACAAATGTGGTTTGCCATGTGATTTTGGAGATATTGGTAAATTCCCAATGAGGAATGTTTGAGCCATTGAATACTCTCTGCATCCTTGGTCTTGTATCTTCAATTTTCCTTTGACAGCCTCTAACAATTCATTAGGATCCACATAACTATGTGAGTGGGCCTCCCTTTTAACTAGGACTTGTTGCTTCAGGGAATCCTTTAGATTTGCACAAAATTGAAATGGATTACAATCTCTTGGAATTGTTATCTCAGTCCCATTGTAAGGATATTTAAAGCACTGATGATAAGTAGATGGAACTGCTTTCATTGCATGAATCCACAAACGGCCAAGAATCATATTGTAAGGGAGATCAAGGTCTAGGACCTGTAGGAAAGTGTTTTCTGTCACTAGACCGACTCTGATAGGAAATGAAATTACCCCTTTAGATGGATGCTCAACATCATCATATGCTTTGATTGTTATTCTTTTGGAAGAATCAATATCATTTTCTATATAACCAAGACCAATGACCACTCTCATGGTACAAATGTTAAGACCTACTCCGCCATCTATCAAGACTCGTCGGATCTTGCAATTATGGACAAAGACTTCAAGATGTAAAGGATCATTATGAGGGAGCTTATCAGGTGAAATATCATTATCAGAAAAGGCAACGTGTTGGGAAATAGCTAGATGTCCAATTCGGGCTTGAAACTGGTCAACATTAATGTCTGTCAGGATAGTGGACTCAATTAAAGCTTTATCTAGGACTACGCGATGCATAGGGGACATTCTCAACAACTCAAGGATTGATATTTGTGCAGGTGTCTTTCCCAAATGATCTAGGAGATTATACTGACTCGCAGGAGTTGATTTGGGAGGAGTTGCAGGAGCTCCTTTTAGGACTATTTTGGATCGACGAGTGGTGACTACGTAAGAAGGATCTTGTCCCTTTATTCTTATGGTGGAAACATACTCATTTGATGCTCGAAAACAATTGATGACATTGTTATAACCAGTATTTGCATAATTTGCTGTTTGGGTAGAGTTTGAAGAAGATTCTTTACCCTTGTCATGATCAAGCAAATGAGTTTTGAAAATTGTATGATTAGTGTTAGAGGTCGCGTTGGGCGGGTCTACCTCAATTACTCCTTGATCTAAAAAGTCTTGAATCATATGTTTCAATTGAAAACACGATGCAGTTTTATGTCCTTTTGACCGATGGTATTCACAATATGCATTATCATTCCACCAATGCAGCTTTACCAATGGTTCTACCTTGATATCTGGTAACTTGATAAACTTTGCTTGTATTAATTGTTTCATGACTAACTCAATAGGCTCTCCCAATGGTGTAAACTATCGAGGAGGCCCATCCCTTGATCAAAAAGGTTTGCATTGCTAGTTTTGTTGCTGACCTTGTTGTTGATTATATTGTTGAGTGTATTGTTGATATGGTGGCTATTGAGTAACATTGCTTGCTGGTGTTTGATTTTGTTCCATAGTTGACATATTAGGAGCTCTCAATTTCTTTATTGTGAATAGGGGTTGATTTGCATTCACTGCTCTCACGTCAACAACTCCATCATTAGTGACATTCTTATTTTTGTACCAAAATCTATTTCTGTCCCCTGAATTGTTTGCCTTGTCACTATCCTTGTTGAGCTTAATGATTCCCTTAGCTAAAAGAGTAGTTTCAATGTTCATCCCTTTCTTAATGAGTTTCTCAATGGTACTGGGACTTTTCAATTTGAGTTCATACATCATTTTTGGGACCAAATTTTGAATAAATAAGTTCACTTGTTGTTCTTCAGGTATATCTAGGGAAGAATGACTATACAAGCTTCGCCATCGTTGCAAGAAAGTCACTAATGGTTCACCTTGCTTTTTCTTGGTGTTGCATAAATCTAACATGGTCACATCACTATCAATGTTGAATGCGAAGTGAGATATAAACTTTTGGGCCAATTCTGACCAAGTCTTTATATTCCTTGGCAAATGCGAATACCAATCCATGGCTTGTCCCTTGAGACTTCATGCAAATAAGCACATTAAATATGTTTCCTCATAACTCACTTCAGTACATGCCGCAAAAAAAGCTCGAATGTGGTCTTTTGGATTGCCATTCCCTTTATATTTCTCAAAATTAGGTGCCTCAAAATGCTTAGGGAAGGGAGGCATGTACAAGCTCTTGTCAAATGGACTAGGACATAAATCTTGATCTATGTACAACTTCTTTGTTCCTTTGGTTTCCAATGCATCGACTTGTCATTGCAACCTCTCAAGTTGTTGTGCAAATGCGTTAGGTAGTGAAGATTTTGGAAGTTCATCATTTACTCTTGGGTGTACGCTTTGTTGATACATCCTATTCTCCATTGGTTGTTGATGCTCAGAAATTACTGTCTTTGGTGTCTCTAGCATATAATGTTCTTGGTACACCTCTTGTTGTGGCGGTTGTGCCATGCCTTGGTATTGACCTTGTTGCTGTGCTTCTTGTGGTGGAATCATCATTTGTAGCCTAGGTTGATATTGCAATTGAGGGTGTTGTTGATATTGCACAGACATCAATTGTGGTTGTGAAGTATGATAGCTTGTTTGTCTTGGCACATATTGAGGCACATGTTGTTGTTGATGCTGACAAATCAAAATTTGTTGACTTTGTGCCAATTGTTGTTTTCTTGATGTAAATCCCATCATTTGCAAAAAACTTTGTTTGGGAGGTTTTTGTTGTTTCTCCTTAAGATGGGGTATGGCACTTGCATTGACTTGCTGTGTTGTTTGTCCAATCCATTGTGGTGGTTGCAAGTTTGCATTAACTTGTAATGGTGCAGAAGACGCTGCAACTTGTTGTTGAATGTGATATTGTTGTTGTTGTGCATTGCTTGTTTGCACATTCGATTGTGCCTTTTGTGCATTCCTCAATTGTTGCAACATTTTTTGTTGGTGCAAACCACTATCTATAGCTCTCTGTGTTGCCATTATCGAAGGATCTATCACAATAGTTTGCATAATAGGTACTTGAGTATTTGGCAAATACATTGAACTTAATGGGACATAGGAACTTTGTTGCATTGTGGAATTGTTTTGGACATTGGTGAGATCAGGTATTCCAGTCGTAAAGCTTTCTTGCATCTTAGATTTTGATCCAATTTTATGCATGTGAGGAACCACTTCTTGTTGAGGGACAACTGCCAATATTTGTGTGGCCCTCATTTGATCTTGTGTTAAAGGTGTTGTATTAAATAATAGATTGTTTATTGTTTCAAATGGTGACTTTTGAGAAATAGTCACTGTCAATGCTTTTGAAGCACGTTTACTCATCAAGGTATGTTGAGTTTCTTGTTGCACATTTTCTTCATTTGGATGTGGAGAGAAACTTAATAGCTCACCACCTTGTTGTTTTTGCACATTGATTTGCTCACTTGAGGAGGTCACATTACTCATCATGTCAAGATATTTTTGTGGGAACATCTTAAAGACCTTGTTCAAGAATTTATCCATCTTTTTTGTCAACTTTGGATCTTTAAGGAACATATCAACATCATCGGAAGCATCAGAATCTGATGAAGAATCTGGTAAAATATTTGGATTTGTTTCTTGTTGAGTGCCTTCATCTGAACAAAATCCCTGTGAAAGAGTTTTCTCCTCGTGTAATGTTTGAATTTCATGTTGTAGATTTTGTTGATTCCAATCAAAAGGTGCATTTCCTCTTGGTGTTGGTGGAACACTCCCATATCCTAGTTTCATGGGTACAAACATTGGTTCATATAATGGAGGTGGTCCAAGTTGAACCATTCCATATGGTGGTAATGATGTGCTTGATGAACCTTCAATTTGTATTGTTTGACTAGTTTGAAACTGTGAGTTTGATATGTTGTCAATGGGTTGATACGTTGGTTTGCCCATCTTCTTAGACTTTGACCTTGTTTCAATAGGCATGTCACTTATGCAAATGCAATATTTTTGGAATTTTTCAAGGATAATATATGATATGCAACTAAATGCAAACTAAAATAGATGAAAATGCAATCTATAGCAAGAATACAACCTATATTTTTGTTGTTTTTCAAGATTTTGACAAACTCGTGAATACAATTCTAAAAATGAGACCCTTAGGAAATTTAAATGATATCTAGACCTCAAAGGACAAAAGTACAAAGTGACAAAAGGACAATATGACAATGACTCCCCTATATGCTCGGATACTAAGCTAGGTTTGACGAAAATGACAGTGATGACAAAAAGACAAAGGTTTGATAAGGTCTAGACTTCCTAACAATAACTTAGGGTTTTATCAAAGATTTGCATTACTCAAGTATGACAGAACCTAGTTTTGACACTATATGCAAAGGGACAATTACTATGAAAATGACCCTAATATGATATGACAATGACCTAAGCTTAATGAAGAGACCTAGGGTATGCAAACATGACCTAATGTTATGAAGACAAGGATGCAAATGCAAATGTATGATAATGTCAACCTAAGACAAAACCTAAGGTTGAATTATGAAATGGTATTACTCTAATGCAAGAGGACACATGAAAATGGAAGACCCTTATTGATATGCATAGGAGTATGACCTAGGTGAAACCTAACCTTGGTAGTTGACAATGAACTTGTAAAATGCAAACCTAGGATGAACCTAAATCTAAGTGACATGAACATTGAGACAAGATTTTGAAAAATGTTTGACAACCATGTTTGAAGGTGTTTTGAACTTTGTTGAATGAAATACTCTTGTGTTTAACCTTGTTTTGAATCAATTTGTCTTGTTTTTGAAATGAGACACAACTCAACTTTTGACAAGCAAAGAAGACAAGATATTTTAACTTGGACTCAAGACAATCATGCTCATTCACACATTTCTTATGGTAGGTAAGGATAGTAGGTACTTGAGAGGTAGACTCATTATGAGATTCAAGGAGAATACATACATGCTTGACCCCACAGGCTCCCCTCCACGGCACTCACTTCTCAGGGCAGCCAAGCATCAATCCCCATGGAAATCTCCCCATGGAAAACTTAGTATCTCTTCCAAGTATCCGAACTCCTCCTTCTCAAGAAACTAGAAGGATTTTGGCCTCTAAATACAAGGTGTTTAATAAGGATTTCTGTTAAGTGTTACTCCTTGGTGTCACACAAGCGTGATTGAGACATAGGCCCACCATGTAGGATTTTGCCAAGATCAAGGGCACAATGAAAATCATAAAAGAGACAATAGAATGACAAGAACAAATTGTATTCTCATCAATATACAAATGATCAACTGGATTAACCAATACAATGAATAGTGGCCTACTTATATAGGCAAGGCCATATGGATGTATGATCACACAAATATGACATGTGACTCAGTGAGAAACAAGGGTAGGTAAGAAATAATAGGGGTAGGTAGGAGAAATAATATAATATTCCACAAGAGGTGGATGACCCACCGAATGTGGAGTGTAATAGCAAAATAAGACCACAAAAGGTGGAATTTCTCCTACAAGCTCTATCCCTAAGTGCACACTTCCCTAAGTGTCTCAAATCCAAATTATGAAGAGATGCATTATCCTAAGTTAACTTAAGTGTAATAATATCCAAAATGAATATTTATTTACACCAACACCCCCCCTTAAGTGCAACTTAGGGGAATGAAGACTCAAGTCAACAATGCAAGATGGGTCCCGGCTACTGGGCCATGATAGGTACCCATGTACAATATGCAAATGCAAGCAAAACTATGCAATGCAATCTCTCACAAACGGAGAAAGGGAGAAAACCCAATGGGAAAAAAATGCCCCCTCAAAAGAGAGATGAATGTACAAAAGACTCTCAAAGAAGGACAGAACCTCAAAGAGGAAAAAGTCCCCCCCATAAGAGAGGAAGGAGAAGTTAGCTGACTCCCCCTAATGACACATCCCGCACCCCCAAGAGAGCTCGCAACTGCTGGAACTTACTCTCGGTGAAAGGTTTGGTGAATATGTTAGCAACCTGCTTTGCTGTAGGACAATACTACAAATCAATGACCTGCTCCTGGATGAGCTCTCTGATATAGTGCATATGAATATCGATGTGTTTGGTCAACTGGTGTTGGACCAGGTTCTTTGAGATCGCAATGGCAATCTGATTGTCACAAAGTAGAACTATCAGTCGTGGAGTGGTGAATCCAAACTCTGTGAGAATCTGCTGGAGCCAAATGGTCTCAGTCGCTGCATTAACAGTGCCTCGATACTTAGCCTCAGTTGAAGAGAGAGCAATAGCATGTTGCTTCTTGCTCTACCAACAAATGGGACCCGAACCAACGTGAAAACTGTAACCAGAAGTAGAGTCTATGTAACCAACCAAGTGAAGTCCTGTACCTGCTGTATAGTGAATCCCATAGTGATGTGTACCCTGGATGTAATGAAGGATGTGTTTGGTGGCTTTCCAATGAAGCTCATGTGGATCTTGCATGAAGTGGGAAACCATGCCAACTACAAATGAAATATCAGGGCGTGTATGAGTCAAGTAGATGAGACTACCCACAAGCTGACAATACAAAGTGGCATCAACTGGTGGAGAAGAACAATGACCCTCAAGCTTGACTCCTAAAAGAAAGGGAGTCGGGGCAGGCTTACAATCAGCCATATGAAAGTGTGAAAGTAGATCAAGAGCATACTTGGGCTGCGATAGTGTGATCCTGGAAGGTGACTGTGAAATCTCTATCCCAAGAAAGTAGTACAAAAGACCCAAGTCAGTCATAGCAAATCTATCATGTAAAGCAGATTTGACCTTGCTAATGATGGATGAAGTACTCCCTGTAATTATCAAGTCATCAACATAGAGCACAAGTATCAAGTGAGAGTCATCCTGTCACAAAATGTAAACATTCAGATCGGAATGACACCTGGTGAACCCTGTGGAGAGAAAAAAGGAATCTATCTTGGCATACCAAGCCTTGGGGGCCTGCTTAAGGCCATAGAGAGATTTCCTTAGTCTGCAAACCAAGGAAGTATCCTGGATGAAACCCTATGGCTGCTCCATATAAATCTCCTCATCAAGATGACCATGAAGAAAAGAACTCTTCACATCCATCTGATGTACAACCCAACCATGAGCTGCAGCAATAGCAAGTGCAAAACAAATGGAGTTCATCTTGGCTACAGGTGCAAAGGTCTCAGTATAGTCAACACCTGCAACCTGCGAGAAACCTTTTGCAACAAGCTGAGCCTTATACTTATCCACACTACCATCTGCTACAAACTTGGTCCGATAGATCCACTTACATCGAACCATCTTTCTCCCCTTAGGGAGATGGACTAGATCCCATGTGTTGTTCCTCATCAAGGAACTATACTCTTCCTCCATAGCTTGGTCCCACTCAAGAACCCCTGATGCTTCCCTGAATGTCTGTGGATTAGAAGCGGTAGCAATGAATGCATGTGGAAGATCCTGACGTTGTGATCAAGTTCTCCGTGTATCGGAAGGATACCCAACAAGAGAACCTGCAGACTCAAGTGTCTATCGAGCCTAACGAGGTCTAGGTGGAGGTGGAGAATGAGGCTCCTCAACTGTAAGTGGACCCTGCGGAGGTGGAACCCTGCGAGTTGGAGTTGAGGGAGTCTCATCATCTGAATCACTAACATCACTATCCACAATGGAGGAAGGTGGAGGAGGAAGAGAGGCTAAGCTAGGAGAGCTTTCCTCAAAGTGAACACTCCTCTCAATGAATACCTCATGTGTTTCTGGATCCATCAATCTGTATGCCTTAACACCTTCAGGATATCCAACAAATATGCAAGGTCGACTCTAAGGTTCCAATGCCTTGCATTTTTGTGGAGGTATGTGAGCCCATGCTAGACACCCAAAGACTTTGAAATGTCTCACAATCGGTTTCCTACCAGCCCAAGCTTCAAAAGGAGTAATACTTTGCAAAGATTTGTGAGGAACCCGATTCTAGATGTGTGTGGCACAACTGATAGCCTCTACCCAAAAGGTGAGATCAAGAGAATGTGTGTGTATCATACAGCTATCCATTTCTTTGAGAGTTCTATTCTTGCGTTCTGCAACCCCGTTCTGCTGTGGAGTGTATGCAACAGAATGCTAAAGATCAATCCCCTCAAATGTACAAAAATCCTCAAGTCTCTTGTTCACATATTTTCTTCCATTATCTGTGCGAAGAATCTTGACCACTTTCCCTGATTATTTCTCCACACGAGTCTTGAAGTCCTAAAATCTATCAAATACTTCACTCTTATGAATGAGAAAGTAGACCCAAGTGAAGCGGGAGTAGTCATCAATGAAGGTAAGAACATAGCGGGCCTTACTGAATGAAGGTGCTGGAAATGGACCTGCTACATCACTATGAACAAGTTGAAGAGCTTCCAAAGCTCTCCAAGTTTTCCCTTTATCAAACTTCTCTTTGGGATGCTTGCCCATGGAACAACCTGAACATACACCCTCTGAAAAACTGATTTGAGGTAGACCTATGACCATGTCTTTAGTGCTTAGCTGCTGAAGATAGCGATAGTTGAGGTGACCAAACCGCTCATGCCATAGCTTACTTTCTGAATTTGAATGAGTAAGCAAGGCCCTAGAAGGTGAACTTGGCACAAAGTGGGAAAATGAATAAAGTCTTGAGTTGTCATTGACTTGTCCCACTACTACCAAGGCATCATCATCAAGTTCCTTTACCACAACTAAATCTGGTGTAAACTCAACCTTTTTCCCATTCCCATAGTGAGTGATTTAGTAGATGGAGAGAAGGTTGGTAGACAAGTTAGGAACATAGAGAACATTCTCAAATGTTCCATCATCCATGTCAACTAAACCTTTCCCTTCAACCTCTACTTGTGTGTCATCACCTATGTAAATGTGAGGTACCTTAGATGGCTCCAATGAAGAAAACTGCTCCTTTGTAGAACCCATGTGATATGAGGCACCCAAGTCAAGTATCCATTGCTGTGAAGAACCTGTTGTAGCCACAAATGCTTGCCCTTTTCCCTTAGATTGTGAGGAAGAGGAAGGAGTTGAATCCTTCTTTGTGTAGGCAGATGGCAAGTTGATGTTGTTTTTCTTGAGAAGATTGGTTAACTCATCAACTTGCTTTGCGTGGCATCGATGCTCATCATGACCATACTTTTTGCAATATGCACAAGTTGGTTTATCCTTCTTAGGTGGTGTCCCCTTCTTGGAAGAGGATGTACAATCGCCTTGTGATGGAGAGGATGATTGTCCTTTTTCCTGCTCTGGCTTAGACTTGGATTGCTTCTTCTTCTTGTTGGAATCTCTGCCTTGACTTCCTTGATTTCCTTGATTTGCTACCAAAGCCTTGGACTTTGAATACGTGAGAAACCCCATGTTCAACAACTTAGTTTGTTCGAATATTAACATTTTTGTGAAAGCATCAAATGAAGGCATAACATAAGAACTCCCCACTGTCAAACGATGAGTTTGGAAGCTAGATACAAATGTTGCATATTCTGGTGCAAGCTTGTCCAACAAGTTGAAAACTAATTGAGCATCCTTCTTGTCAATTCCACAATCCTTTAGCTTTTCTCTTAGCTCATTTGCTTTGGTTACATAATCTTGGATTGTATCAAATCTCTTGGGATCTCAGTTGGTGAGCTCATTGTCAATCTGATAGCCTCTAATTTCATCAACTTGTCCATACAATTTCTGAAACATATCCCAAGCCTCTTTAATTGTTTTACACTTCTCAATGTGGAAAATGAGGTCATCTGATACATACTTGCGTAAGGTTCCAAGAGCCATGCAATTCTTTGTGAGCCATTCTAATTGAGCAATTGGATCAGCCTTAGGATCAGGTGGTGTTGTTATTGTTCCATCTATGTAGTGTGAGAGCCTTTTCCATTAGTTTACTCCATACTTTAATTTTCCATGATGCATAATAATGTGGAGTTAATGGTGGAAACTTATTAGGGCTCATTGCAACAAGAATGGAAAGAGCACAAGGAGAGGCACAATCACACAAGACACCCCCCCAAATTCACTAAATCAAAGAACCCCCCCCAAATGTCACTTTATAAGTAGTGTGTATACAATGGGCCACTTACAAAAAATGGCAAAGTGGACTTCTGATTTACAATTTTACTACTGCCTCAATAAGGCCAAAAGAGTCTCAAACTGATAGTACAATTTTCACTCAAAATCTCTGAAATCTAATCATAGATTCTAAAAGTAGACAAAAAAATAAGCATTTTCAAAAAAAACGGCACCTGAAAAAGAGGTCATATGAGCTCAAACGAGGCCTTTGAAGTTGCAGAATTGAGGATTAGACAGGTATAGCTGAGAGAATCCAAAAATTCTAAAAAAGCTATGCACCAAAATTAGAAAATAACCACACCACTATGAAGATCACAAAATTTTAGCCCATTTCAAAAAAAATTGTACCAAAAAAGGAGCAAAAATGAGCAAGATATGGCCTTCCAAAGTTGGACTGCAAAACTGAAAAGCCCAATGGAGAGGGGTCAAAAATTGTTCAAAAAGTACTGATGTGGCGCTGACGTCAGCAAGTCAATGTGTTAAATTTGACGATCATATGACCGTCGCAAAAACTTCACCTCTTTGCTGACTGGGCGTCCGTACTGTACGGACTGCTGACTGGGCAGGTGACTGTGCAGACCGTACAGATGATGTGGCACTGTACGGTCGACTGCATGGCTCTATGACTGTGCAGATCATACGGTCAACGTGGTGTACGGATGGCTATTTAAGAGCCACATGGTGTTGTCGGTATGCTGACTGGACGCGCCAAAGGTTTCTGGGCTATGACGTGGCGCCAGAGTGCCGGCGGCAGGAGTCTGTGCGTTGCCGGAGCTGGAGGCACGACGTTCGGAGTGGCCGGTGGTCAATGCGGCATGGTGGACCTACGAGCTTCATCGGCGGTAGGTCGGTGGTGCCACGGCAGTGACCGGTGGGCACGGGCGGCGAGCACGGCGGCGGTGGCGTGACCTGCAAGTACGGGTGGCGCCTGCAGCTCAGGTACGGGTCAATCCTTGCAGGCAGAAAGGGTACGGGGGGGTCTGCGAACCACCGAAAACTCCCTTTTTTTTTTTTTTTTTTTGAAATTTTGTGAAATTTTTTGTTTTGAAAAAAATTTGAAATCCGTATGACATTAGCCAAAATGGGGAAAAAAAAATTTCTCACCAAAATAGGTCGACTTTATAGTCAAAATTTATGGAAACCGCCTTCCAGATTCAACAGTGATGTCCAAATTGCTGTATGACGCCCCCAAATCCAAAATTAGAAGCCTTCCACGATGTCTCCAAAAACCGATCAATAAAGCCCCAATAGCTCTGATACCATGTAGGATTTTGCCAAGATCAAGGGCACAATGAAAAGCATAAAAGAGACAATAGAATGACAAGAACAAACTGTATTCTCATCAATATACAAATGATCAACTGGATTAACCAATACAATGAATAGAGGCCTGCTTATATAGGCAAGGCCATATGGATGTATGACCACACAAATATGACATGTGGCTCAATGAGAAACAAGGGTAGGTAAGAAATACTAGGGGTAGGTAGGAGAAATAATATAATATTCCACAAGAGGTGGATGACCCACCGAATGTGGAGTGTAACAACAAAATAAGACCACAAAAGGTGGAATTTCTCCTACAAGCTCTATCCCTAAGTGCACACTTCCCAAAGTGTCTCAAATCCAAACTATGAAGAGATGCATTATCCTAAGTCAACTTAAGTAAGTGTAATAATATCCAAAATGAATATTTATTTACATCAACACACCAAGATACCAAACAAATGTAGTCACGCAAGCACGATTTAGACCGTGAGGCCCTACTTAGATGTTGATATGAGAAAGAGTCCAAGGGTCATCACTTCCCAAGTAACTACAGTTCCCACGTAACCCTTCCTTCAAAGCTTTTGCCCATCAAGTATTTATTTATAGTGAGTTAGAATGCCAAGGTACTCTAGTTGTGCTCACTTTGGGTCGTTCCCTTCTCACGATTGTCACTTGCTTGCAAAAGAAAGTAAATGGTCAGGAAGGCAGGCCCTCTAAAGGTAACAAACAATCCAAAACATGAGAATGGTATCGAAGATCTAGATTTCTGATCAGCCTAAGAAGGATGAGAGCATACTCTCCTACTCCAATGTAAAACTCAACAAGAAAAGTGAACACATGTTCATTCCATCCTACTTAGCAAACATACTAGGTGCCTAATTATGAATCACAAACACAAAGTTTGGTTGGAATACAAGGCAACCTACAAAATCACTAAGTTAGAAGTTTGATTTGTTTGGTCATTGACTAGCGAACCTGCATAAGATTTGTTAGTAGTTTCATTCTTAGTCTTCGTCACATGTAATGCTAAGGTGTTGCACAAAGAATCAGTACCAAAAAAAAAAAAGAATATAAGAACAAAATGAAAACAAAGTAACTTGCAAGTAAAAACACTGATTTTCACCTCTGTTTCTGGTCTTACACAGGTGCAGAATGCTTTGACATAGGCGCAAATTGCCTTGACATAGGCACAAAATGCCTTGACATAGGCGCAAGTATCCTTAACACAGGCGCATAGGTCTCCAGAAAGCTCTGGGTCGCCCTGTTTCTTGAGTTTTCTACCTGCAAATCAGCTCAAAAGCACTCAAAAACATAGTTAAGAGGTTAAGTTCATGTCAGGTTCACCAATTAATGTAGTTAGGAATCTAGAAATCATCAAAGCAATATAAACATTAGCCTCGTTCAATCACGAAAAACTAAATTGCAATGACAATTCCTAATTACATCCAATAGAAAACATGAAGACAAGATATTCAAAATGAAATTAAAGAAAACCAAATGCAGATATCTCCTCCATAATTCTCCATTGTCCTTCTTTCTCCTTCAAATTGCTTTGTTTGTGGATCTCACCTACAAATGCAAAGGTATAGCATGAAAGCAAGATTGACAAGATGAGATGACAACGTAAAGGTACTAGAAGCGTGATTGATTGATCAATCCGGGGCCCTGATTGAAGAAATTCATCCAATTTATAGACAAATTGGAGAGATGACAAGATTAGCATGAAGAGATTTGAAAGGAAATTTCAAATCAAGAATGACAAATATGACAAATTATGACAAATTAACACTTTCTATACAAGATTGATTGATTGACAAATTATGACAAAATTGACAAAGTTGCTATGCAAAATTGATTGATTGACAAATTATGACAAATTATGACAAAATTGCTATGTCATTCCCATTAAATTAGGAGAAATATAGGAGAAAATTGAAAATTAGATGAATTGGAAATTACGAAATTAGAAATTGATGAAAATTAGAAAATTAGGAATTAGGAGAAATTAGTAAATTGGAAAAATAGGTAAATTAATTAATAATTTTTCATTTATTAATTAATTCACAGAAAAAGGGAGGAATTAGTTAGCCAATTAAATAAATATTTAATTGTGACAAGAATACCTAGGATAAATAAATAAATTATTTAACCTAAAGGGAAAAATGACAAACAAGATTTAAATGAATAAATCATAAAACCTTAGAAGATGAATTAGAAATGCAAGGACGACAGTTAGGTCTTGACAAAAGATAATTGATGTCGATTCAATCATGATTCTAATTAAATGCTGATAAATGATTTGATTGATAAATGCACCAATTGATGAGGAACAATGACTAATTGATCCAAATTGACATGATTGAGAAGGATGACGATCGATGACAAATTGATCACAAAATGACAAGATTGAAAATGACAATGATCGATGACAAATTGATCACAAAATGACGAGATTGAAAATGACAACGATCAATGAAAAATCAATCGCAAAATGACGAGATTGAAAATGACAATGATCGATGAAAAATCGATCGCAAGATGACAAGATTGAAAAGAGGACAAAACCCTAATTAGGATTGATGATGTCCAAAATGATGACAAATGAACACGCACATTGATACGACAGGATAAGATCGACCAAAATCATAACTGAAGATTATTATCAACGAGACCAAATTCGAAAGCGAGATAAATGAAGAATGCAGAAGAAGGACTCGATGCTCACAAATGATAAAGACCAAGTGTGTGACATAGAAGAAATGTTAATGTGACGCAAAAACCCTAAAATAAGGCAATGCGCAAATGTTAAAGCATGACTCCGCAAGCGTTGACCATTTTTCGATGTCTATAATATGAAGAGAGAAGATGATGAGTTTGAGGAACTTGAAGCACTATTTTCTAGAAGAGTATTGAAAGGACTGATAGGAAGTAAGTATGAAGGAAAAACACCTTTTAAACATTTTACATGTAATAAGATTGGTCAGTTTGCATGTAGATATCCTGAAAGGAATTCACGATTTGAAGAAAGAGTTAAGAGAACATTTAAAACCTAACACTTGATATCAGAACAAGTATAGATTCAAGAAAAATAGAGACAAATCATGATACATAGTGGATGAGGAAGGCATTACTGATTCAGATGATGAACTGGCAGATGACTCTTCTAGTGGATCTCACAATGGGAAAGAATGGGTATTCTTGATTATCAAGGAAGATGATCTAATACTGGAAGAGAATGTACCTAAGGAGAAGGCACTTGCTGCTAAAATAGAGGATACGGATGAATGGCTAATTGACAGTGGTTGTTAACATCATATGACTAGAGATAAAGAGAAGTTTTTGTTTTTGCAAGAAATTGATGGTGGACTAGTTAGATTTGGAGATGACAAGGCATGTATGATTAAAGGCAAAGGAACTATATCATTGGATGGTAAGAACAATACTGACAATGTTTATTATGTTGAAGGTTTGAAGCATAATCTTTTGAGTGTAGGACAATTGGTAGATAAGGGATTTCAATTATAGTTCAAGGATGGAAAATGCAAAATCATTAATAAATCTGGCTTGAAGATTGCAACTAGTATGTAGACAAAAGGTAACATATTTCATTTGAACTCCAGTGAGAAGACATGTTTCATTATATAGATTGATGAGAGTTGGTTATGGCATAAAAGGCTATGTCACATGAATTTTGACTGCATTGTGAAGATTAGTTCAACTAAGGTTGTTCAAGATATACCTAAGATTATGAAGCCCTATAATCTAGTATGTAAAGAATATCAAATGGGTAAATAGGTCAGAACCACCTTTAGGAGTATACAAGATAAATCAAATGATTTTCTTGATCTTATTCATACTGATTTGTGTGGTCTTGCTAGAGTTAAAAAATTTCATGGTGATAGATATTTCATGATAATCATTGATGATTATTGTAGAATGATGTGGCTTACTTTTTTGAGAGAAAAATATGAAGCATTTGAAATGTTTAAAATCTTTAAGGCTAAAGTAGAAACTAAGACATGATTGAAGATTAAATGTTTGAGATCAGATAATTGTGGAGAATTCACATCCAGTGAGTTTAATAACTTTTGTGACAAGCATGGTATTAGAAGACAATTTTTTGCTCCCCGGGCACCTCAGCAGAATGGAGTTGTGGAAAGGAAAAACATAACTATCTTGGATGCTACTAGAACAATGATGATGAAAGTGAATCTACCTCATATCAATTGGATATAATTAGTTAGTACAATGATTTATACATTCAACATAGTACATATCAAAGGAGAAACTGGTAAGACAACTTATTAATTATGGTTTGGCAATACACCTACAGCTAAGTATTTCAAAAAATTTGGTAGTAAATGTTATATCAAGAGAGATTATACTATTGGGAAATTTGATCCCAGAAGTGATGAAGGAATATTTCTTGGTTATTCTAATGAAAGAAAAGCATATCAATGTTATAACAAAGATTGCAAAGAATAGTAGAGAGTGATAATGTCAAATTATATGAGCTGAGCAAAAGTCAAATCAAAATTTATGAGAAGGAACTAGTATTGGAAATGATTATATCTGAACCAGTAGCACCTTTGCCAAAACAGAGAGTTGAACAAGTTACTCTGGCAACATTAGAGAATTCTACAGTAATTGGAGAATAGAGAAGAGGAATCAAGAGTCAGAAGACTCCTAGGTATGTGAGATTGAATCATTCTAAAGATCAAATCATTGGGGATAAGAGAAATGGAGTGATGACAAGAAGAAGACCGACAACTAATGAGGTATGTTTAATTTCACAAGTTCAACTAGTATCAGTAATTGAAGTATGTAAAGATGATTTTTGGTTAAAATCTATGGAAGAATAATTAGATCAGATTGAGAAAAATAACACATGGACTTTGGTTCCCCGACCTAAAAATAAAAATGTTATTGGAACTAAATGGGTTTTTAGGAATAAATTGAATGAGGATGGTAAATTTATAAGGAATAAGGCTAGATTGGTTTGTAAAGGATATTCTTAGAAGGAAGGAATTGATTTTGGAGAAACTTTTGCACTAGTAGCTAGGATTGAAACTTTAAGATTATTTCTTGCCTATGCTGCTTATTAAAACTACAAGGTTTATCAGATGGATGTTAAATGTGCATTCTTGAATAGGGATCTTGATGAGGAAGTATATATTAAGAAAACTAGTGGTTTTTCACTATCAGATGATGTTGATATGGTTTGGAGGGTAAGGAAATCTTTATATTGATTGAAACAAGCACCTAGAGCTTGGTATACAAGGTTGGATAAATATCCTTTGAAGCTTGGTTTTACTAAGTTTAGTGATGACAATAATCTATATTATAATATCACTGATGATGACATACTGATTGTTGAAGTATTTGTTGATGACATTATTTTTGGAGCTAAAGATAAATTATACATAGAATTTTCTAAGAACATGGAGAAAGAATTTGAGATTTCTATGATTGGTGAGATGAAATTTTTCTTATGTTTGCAGATTACTCAAACTGACAAAGGTATTTTTCTATCAAACTAAGTATGCTAAGGAATTGTTGAAGAAGTTTGGTATGAGAGATTCTAAACTGGTAAGTACACCTATGGTTACAAGTGAGAAACTCACATGGAAAGATGTTTCTACACCGATAAATCCTCCAAGATAAAAATCTATCAACTAATAAAGCTGAGTATGTTGCTTTTGCTACTAATTGTACACAAGTCTTATTAATGAAGCAAATGTTGAAGGATATACAGGTGGATTGTGATGCACTAGTAGTTATTCACTATGATAACTCTATTGCTATTGATATATCAAAGAATCCAGTATTTCACTCTAAGAAAAAACACATATCTATCAAGTATAACTTTTTGAAGGAGAAGGTGGAAGAAAATGAAGTTAAACGTGTTTATGTGAACACAAAAGAATAGATTGCAGATATTTTTACTAAACCCTTATCTAAAGAATCATTTGAGTACCTAATAAATTGAGCTACCCTTCATAGTTGTGCAAGATAAATTGAGGCCTATAGCCCAACGAAGCACCAAGAACTTAGTAGTCATGCAAGTGTGATTGAGATCTCTAGGATCCTACTACGTACCCAATGTGAGAGTGAACTCTCAAATAGCCCCAACCATTGATTCTTTCAATCTCAATGGCCTATTTATTATAGTGAGTTGGGAACCCCAGGTCCAGGTGTACTCACTTGGGTCGTTCCCCTCTCACCGGCTCAAAGAGAAACTCGGGAGGGTAGGCCCGCTAAGGGTAAACATGCAAAAAACATCAAAAGCTTGGAGGGTCTAGATTTTTGATTATCTAGATAGACGAGATCATACTCTCCTACCTTTACGCTTTTCACAAACACAAAAAGAAATGGTTTATTTACCCCTAGTTAAAGAAGCACAATGTTTGCTTGAACCTCCTAGGCAACCTGCAAAACCACTTGATTAGTAGTTTGAAAATGAAGTCTTTGACAAGCATCCTGCAAAAGACAAAAGAATGACAAAAATATATATATTTTTAAAATTTTTGGGAATGAGTAGAAAAACAAGAATAAAAAATTTTCTACAAAAGAAAAAAGTGGATTTGGGGGAAAATTTGATGGGTAATTGGGGTTTGACTAGGTATTTGATACTTTCTAAGCGATAGGAAAGCATAAAATGGGGATTTCAAAACCGAGGTGAAGGAATGGAAAAAAATTGTCTAAGAGGGACAAAGGAGCAAAAATTGGAGATAAATGTTAGGTCCCAGTGACAACTGAGAGGGGAGAGTGAATCGGTTGTCTAAAAAATTCAAACCAAAAGAATTGAACCAAACTTAATGCTGTTGGCAATATAGCATTATAACAGACAATGGGAGATTGTTGACATTTCAATAAGGATATTGAGAAGGTTGTTGATGATTATGGATCTAACTGATTAAGGATGTTTACTGTCTTGATATTATTATTTTGTCTTTGATGTCAAGAAATTGATTTTCTAACTCAGTATGATGTTGCCATATCTTGAGAAGTATGATTTGAAGAATATAAAGATGTCGGTAAAAGACACAGAAAGAATATGATGAATAAGGGGATGAATAAGGTATTCAACAGGGCAACTATTATCAAGTCAGAATATGATGAGATCATGATGTTTAGATTGTTTTAACATCATACATATGTTGTACATTGTAAAGGTTAATACTATACTATGTTACGAAGCAAAGAACCTAGTCGGTAAACCCTAAGGAACCTATTCGGTAAACCCTAAGGTTATCACTATCGGTTAATGAAGGTGGAATGTCTACCGAGTGAAGTTTAGTATTTATTGAGTTGTAACCGAGCTATAACAAAATGCATTAAATGGTTACATGCATTATTTAATGAAGGAAACTGATGAGCTGGAATTGATTAAATGATTGGTATGCTATAAATATAGTTTGTTAATGAATCTATGGAAAAGGAAAGTTGGCATGAAGATCTACAGTTCAGATTGAACTGCAATACCCTAGCACAAGTTCCAAGAAATATATGCAAGTTCCAAGGCGGGGTAAAACATTTTCAGATCGAAAGATGCATTAAACCTAGAAAAGTTTGAAAATCTAATGGCTATGATTGATCATGGGAAATGTGATCAAGGAGATTAAGTGATTAGCTAATTGTTTATAAATAGGAAACTATTGATAAACAATTTATGCGGGCAAGTGTATGTACATAGTGATTACCGAGCATAGAATCTTGAAGACCTGTTTGAATAATAGAGTATACAAGCCTAGTAGATGGACAAGATTAGTTCTATGTCTAGATTGTATTGAAAAAATAAGAATCTGCTTTAGCATTTTAGATGTGAAGTTGCAGATAGATTTTATTACGGTTATTTTGTGAAAGTGACAGAAAATCTCTTAACCGAGTGGACTTAATAGTATTATTTGTAAAACCCTCTAGCAAGGTGACATTCTGATTGAGTGTTTGAAATCCTTTAACAAGGTGAAGATCCTAACAGATCTGAGGGAAATCCCTTAACCGGGTCACATCGAGCAATGTGTTTGTAATCTTTAACAGGATTTTCTTTTAATCGAGCATACTCTAGAAGAGTATATTTCTCAGTGGGTCTGAAATCCCATAGTGGTTTTTCCCTATTTGGGTTTCCACGTTAAATCTAGTGTTATGAGGTTTATGATGTTTATATGCTTTTAAGTTTGCATGTTTAATAGTTTTGGGTTATATTACTAAAGTATATGTTACCGAGGTTGAATCTGATGTTTTTATGGAAGATTAAGTTTGTATGATTCACCCCCCCTCTCGTCTTGTTGGCTATTGGATCTATACTTCCATTTAGTATTAGAACTATCAATTGGTATCAGAACTATGGACTCTAGAAGAATAGTTTAAAGGCACTTGAGTTAAAGATCCAAAGATGTATATGAGGGATGCACCGAAGCTGAACATGTCAAGTTTCTCTACATGGCAGAAAAGGATGAAGTTGCATCTATCAGGAGTTGGAGAACATGCTATATACTATCTGGAGAATGATTTTGTTACACCGAGAACCTATCCATTGACTATGGAAGAGATAAAGGCAAAGCAAGAACATATTCAAGCAATGATTGAAATAACATCTGCATTGACCGACTTAGAGTTTAATGATCTAGAAGGCTGCAATGATGCAAAGGCAATTAAGGATAAGCTCATATCAGTATATGAAGGAGATGAACATGTTCAAAGAGCAAAAATAGATAGTCTAAGAGGACAACTTGAATCCATGAGGATGAATGAAGGTGAGAACATAACTCAGTACAGTACAAGACTAAAGGAGATTGTCAATCAAATCAAAGGAGTAGGTGGAACTATTGAATAAAAGGATATACCAAGTAAGTTGTTGAGAACCCTTCTACCAGCTTATGCAATCCGAGTCTCTGCAATCAATGAATTGAGGTCTGTACCTAATATGTTAGTTTCTTTAGATGCTACTATTGGTAAGCTACATTCATTTGAATTAAGTAACTTTGATAACAGTGGATCTTCGGTAAATAAAGTTGAATCTACATTTAGTTCTTTTCATATTGACAAATCTAATGATTACAATGAAAGAAAGCATAAGTACTCTGAAGGAGATCACAATGGAGCAAGTGAAAGATTTCATAAGAACATGGAAGAAGTACACAAATTGTATGAGGAAATCAGAAAGCAAGAAGAGTTTGAAGCATCCTAACAAAGATTCTACTAAAAAGAGAGATTACCGAGATGACAGACAGAAAGATAATCATTACAGAGGACACCAAGACTTTAGAAGAAGAGATAGAAAGACATGTTTAATAGTTGATGAGGAATCCAATGATGATAAATTAGATGAAACTGATACAGAGGAAGTAGTTTATGTGGCTATCAAAGATGGATCAGATGAAGAAATGTATGAAGAAAAATCCCTAATATCTCACATAACACTAATGATTCTTGGATCATAGATAGTGGATTCTCACATCATATGACAGGAGATAAACACAAGTTTGTTATATTAGAAGATTATGATGGAGGCTATGTTAGATTTGGTAATGATGCACCATGTCCGGTGAAAGGTAAAGGATCTATAACACTTCTTGACAATGCAAGATGTAATGATGTTTATTGGGTTGAAGGTTTGAAATACAATTTGTTGAGTGTAGCACAACTAAACAACACAGGTTACCGAATAGAATTTTAGAAAGGAATTGTCAAAGTTCATGACAAGAATGGAAAGTTAGCTGCTATCGGGACACAAAGAAAAGGTAACAAATTTCACCTCGAGTCAACTCTTAACAAGTGTTTGTATGCAAAGATAGATGATACCTGGTTATGGCATAAAAGGTTTTGTCACGTAAATTTTGATAATCTGATCAAAATAAGCAAGAAGCACCAAGTAAGAGGTCTACCGAGTCTTGAAAAACCTGAGAATGCTATGTGCCGAGGATGCTAGATGGGTAAGATGACAAGATCAAGCTTTACAAGTAAGTCTTACACTTCTAAGGGAATTTTAGATCTAGTGCACATTGATCTTTGTGGTCCTATGAAAGATCAAAGTTATTATGGTGATAAATATTTCATATTATTTGTGGATGACTATTCAAGGATGATGTCAGTAATGTTTTTAAGAGAAAAATCAGAAGCTTTTCAAATGTTTAAATGGTACAAGGCAAGAGTTAAAAATGAAACAGGAAGACAACTGAAATGTCTTAGATCAGATAGAGGAGGAGAGTTCACATCTGATGAATTCAACTTATTCTGCAATGATCATGGTATTAAAAGACAAGTCTTTGTACTGACAACTCCATAGCAGAATGGAATAGCTGAGAGAAGAAACAAATCTATTGTTGATTGGGATAGAACACTGATGATTGAAAAGAAGGTGCCACAAACATTTTAGAGAGAAGCCATAAGCACAACAGTTTACACCCTGAACCGAGTACAATTGAAGAAAGGTACTTTGAAGACACCATATGAAATCTAGTATGATAAGAAACCTAATGTAAGTTATTTTAAAGTCTTTGGAAGTAGATGCTATATTCACAAAGATGATAGAAATGGCAAGTTTGATCAAAAGAGTGAAGAAGGAATATTTCTAAGTTATTCTTCTAGAAGCAAAGCATTTAAATGTCTGATCAAATCATCTAACAAAATAGTAGAAAGTGCAAATGTGAAAATTGATGAATTTGCAGAAAGAAATGATGAAGGAAATTCCAAGGAACTAGAAGACTATGATGAATTTGTCTATGTTCAACCGAGAAGACTTACCGAGAAGACTGTTGAAGAAAATGAAGAGAATATCCAATTACTGAGTGATGAAGAAGATCATACAGAGCCTACCGAGCCTGTATTAGCCAAGTATGTCAGAAGACATCATGCACCAAGTCAAATTATAGGAGATAAGGATGATCCAGTGATGACAAGGAACAAACTGAGACAGAACACATGTCTGATATCTAAATTTGAACTGAGAATAGTGAAAGAGGCATTTAACAATGAAGATTGGATAAATGCTATGACAGAAGAGATTGATCAAATCAAGAAGAATGACATAGGGAAACTAATCCCAAGACCAAAGGACAAAAATGTAATCAGTACACAGTGGATTTTCAGAAACAAGCTAAATGAAAAAGGAGGCGTCATTCAAAATAAAGAAAGACTAGTTTGCAAGGGTTATGCTCAAGAAGAAGGAATTGATTATGGTGAAACTTTTGCACTTGTTGCTAGACTTGAAGGAGTAAGAACATTGTTGGCATATGATGCTTTCAAAAACTTCAAGGTATATCAAATGGATGTCAAATATGCATTTCTGAATGGAATATTAGAAGAAGAAGTTTTTATTGAACAATCTGAAGGATTTGTTGAAGACAATAATAAAGATCGGGTATGTAAATTGAACAAAGCTTTATATGGTTTGAAACAAGCACCTAGAGCATGGTATGCAAGACTACACTCTTATTTGATTAAGATTGGTTTTATAAGGACAAGTGACAACAACAATATGTAATACTGATCTCAGCCATATTTGTTGATGATATTATATTTTGTGGAAATGACTCTTTATGCAAGAACTTTGGAAATGAAATGAGCAAAGAATTGGAGATGTCATTAATCAGTGAGATAAAGTATTTTATAGGTTTACATATACTGCAAATGAAAAATGAGATTTTCATTACTCAATCCAAGTACATAAAGGAAATCTTGAAGAAATTTGGAATGGAGGATTCAAAACCAGTATGTACTCCTATGACTACCAACTATAAATTATCAGAGAATGATGAATCTGCATCTGTTGATGAGATAGTTTACCGATCCATGATTGGAAAGCTACAATATGTTGTTCACACTAGACCAGACATAGCACATGTAGTAGGTATAGTTGCAAGATTCTCTGCAGATCCTAAAGAAACACACATGATAGCAATCAAAAGAATGTTTAGATACTTGAAAGGCACAGAGGATTATGGCTTAGTATATCAGAAAGGAAATGATTTTGATTTAAAAGTTTATACTGATGTTGATTGCGCAGGCAACATTGATGATAGAAAAAGTACAAGTGGAGGAGCTTTCTTTTTAGGAGAAAGACTAGTGAGTTGGCTTAGCAAGAAACAAGGATGTGTTTCACAGTCAACAATAGAAGCTGAATACGTTGTTGCAACATTGAATTGTACTAACATTGCATGGATCAAACAACTATTGGAAGGTATAAATGAGAAAGTTACCGAGCCAGTAACTATATTCTGTGACAATACTAGTGCCATTAACATTTCAAAGAATCATGTTATGCACTCTAAGACAAAGCACATCTCTATCAAATATCATTATCTTAGAGAAGAAGCTCAAGAGAAGAAAGTGGTGTTGGAGTATGTTAGCAGAAAGGAACAAATAGCAGATATCTTCACCAAACCACTACCAAGGGACACTTTTGAATATCTTAGAAGTAAGTTAGGGGTCCTACCCCTATCTTCTACTCACTGACCGAGTTTGGTGAAAGCATCAATCCGATGACTCTATCGAATATCTTTTAGGAGTTGATGTTGATTTACATACTTTAGGATGTTTTCTAAAGGTGTATAGGAAATATTACAAGAAAACAATACAAGGAATAGAAATTGAAGACAAAATGCTCTGACCGAGATGGCATTGATACACAATAGTAGGAAATCACTTCATACAGGAAGAAATTATGTTTTAGTTCTTTACTTTTTTGGCATTGTTGTCAAAGGGGGAGAAAATTGAGAAAGGGGAGAAGACTGAAGTTTCAAAAGAAGACTAAGAAAAGAGGAGAATTCTAATGTATGGGGAAGAGAATTTTAGCATTTCAGAATCATAGCAATCTGAATCTTTTAAGGTCAAATCAATTGGTTTTGCCATCAATGCCAAAGGGGGAGATTGTTGGCAATATAGCATTATAACAGACAATGGGAGATTGTTGACATTTCAATAAGGATATTGAGAAGGTTGTTGATGATTATGGATATAATTGATTAAGGATGTTTACTGTCTTGATATTATTATTTTGTCATTGATGTCAATAAATTGATTTTCTAACTCAGTATGATGTTGCCATATCTTGAGAAGTATGATTTGAAGAATATAAAGATGTCGATAAAAGACACAGAAAGAATATGATGAATAAGGGGATGAATAAGGTATTCAATGGGGCAACTATTACCGAGTCAGACAATGATGAGATCATGATGTTTAGATTGTTTTAACATCATACATATGTTGTAAATTGTAAAGGTTAATACTATACTATGTTACGAAGCAAAGAACCTAGTCAGTAAACCCTAAGGTTATCACTATCGGTTAATGAAGGCAGAATGTCTACCAAGTGAAGTTTAGTATTTACCAAGTTGTAACCAAGTTGTAACCGAGCTATAACAGAATGCATTAAATGGTTACATGCAGTATTTAATGAAGGAAGTTGATGAGCTGGAACTGATTAAATGATTGGTATGCCATAAATATAGTTTGTTAATGAATCTATGGCAAAGGAAAGTCGGCATGAAGATCTACAGTTCAAATTGAACCACAATACCCTAGCACAAGTTCAAAGAAATATATGCAAGTTCCAAGGTGGGGTAAAATGTTTTCAGATCAAAAGATGCATTGAACCTAGACAAGTTTGAAGATCTGATGGCTATGATTGATCATGGGAAATGTGATCAAGGAGATTAAGTGGTTAGCTAATTGTTTATAAATAGGAAACTATTGATAAACAATATATGTGGGCAAGTGTATGCAAAGGGATGCTATATAGTGATTACCGAGCACAGAAGCTTGAAGACCTATTTGAATAACAGAGTATAGAAGCCTAGCAGATGGACAAGATTAGTTCTATGTCTAGATTGTATTGAACAAATAAGAATATGCTTTAGCATTTTAGATGTGAAGTTGCAAATAGATTTTATTACGGTTATTTTGTGAAAGTGATAGAAAATTTCTTAACCGAGTGGACTTAACAGTCTTATCTGTAAAACCCTCTAGCAAGGTGATATTCTGATTGAGTGTTTGAAATCCTTTAACAAGGTCACTTCTAACAATGTGAAGATCCTAACAGATGTAAGGGAAATCCCTTAACTGGGTTACATCTAGCAATGTGTTTGTAATCTTTAACAAGATTTTCTTTTAACTGAGCATACTCTAGAAGAGTATATTTCTTAGTGGGTCCAAAATCCCACAGTGTTTTTTCCCTATTTGGGTTTCCACATTAAATCTGGTGTTATGAGGTTTATGATGTTTATATACTTTTGAGTTTGCATGTTTAACAGTTTTGGGTTATATTACTAAAGTATATGTTACCGAGGTTGAATCTGATGTTTTTATGGAAGATTAAGTTTGTATGATTCACCCCCCCCTCTCAACTTGGTGGCTATCGGATCTATACTTACATTTAGTATCAGAACTATCAAATGCTTAATATTGGTGAACCAAAATTTATGCCGGTAGACAGTTTATCATTTAATTGCAGTATCGATAAAGATTAATGCATGAAACAGAAAGACAATAACATCCACAACACATAACACCAATATTTGTATGTGGAAACCTTTTAATGGGAAAAAGCACGGTGGGAAAGCTTACCCACAATCAGATGATACTACTGCAGATAGTATGTGTATACAAATGGGGTCTGCACATGCAGAAAGGCCAAGCACCTAGAGCTCACTGCTCAATCACAAATAGGAGTCACACTGACTACAATTGGATGGTTAAATCCAATAATGATGTACTACTCAAAAAAGCATCTTCATATGCTGGATTTAGTACCGGTGTAGTTCTAATATGCCTTCACAAAAACTTTCCTTCAATCTGAATGATGTCTGTGTGTATATCTCTACTTATTTTCGCATATACCTTCTTATAATCCTTTTCTCATTCACCCATATGATCTTATAAATAAGATCTTACATTTATACCATAACCTAAGACCAATTTTAGTAAGTCAGCTCTAAAATATATTACAATAAAATCAATTACAAGTAAATCAATAACCGATGCAATAACTGATGCAATATTCGATTCAACATGTTGGCTTAATTCATTTACAACATTGATAAATAATCTCCAAAGCATGTCATGTTGATCTAGAATAGATAAGCCTGTTGGTGCTTATTCTCGACCTATTTGCTGGTAACAACAAATATGCAAACACAAATATACCAATTAACAAATCTCCAAGACAAAGTGTCCAAACAATGTCTTAAAAATAACAAAGTATTTTCCATGTCATTCCAACTATCAGTGAACAATATATCCTCCCAGTGTACCCGATACCGGTGACTGTGCATAAGTCACTTGCTTGCCGGTGAATATTGCCAATCCTCCAAAGTGCCAGAGTTGATAAGAGCTAATAGGTGTTGACATCAATGACAAAACCATATCAAAATATCCAAAATACCAACAATCTCCCCCTTTGGCATTGATGGCAACACAATATGAAAAAATCATCAAAGTGCCAAAACAGAAATGCCAAATACCAAAAACCAACAATCTCTCAAAAGAGATCATAACCAGAAATCAAAATTCAAATACAGGCAGTAATCATTCTCTCCCCAAAGTAACAATCACTCCCCCTAGGAGTAACATGAGTTTTCCTTGTGTTTTTCCATATCAATCTCTCCCCCTTTGAAATCAAATTCCAAAGATAATACAAAACCAAGTTCAAATACAAAATACCAACCATTTCAGTATAACAACTACTCCCCCTGAGAAGTAGCTCTCATCATCAAAGCCAGAATAAAATATTTCGCTATGAATTTTGTCAGTTGATGACAAACATCAACTGTCTAAGTCTCTACTAGTGGGGGTATGACCCCAAGTTGATCTTTGAGATATTCAAAAGTCTCCTTAGGCAAAGGCTTAGTGAAAATATCTGCAATATGCTCTTTAATATTCACATAAACCAGTTTTACTTCTTTTGCTTCAACATTCTCTTTCAAAAAATTCAATTTGATAGAAACATGTTTAGTTTTGGAATGTAGTACTGGATTCTTAGATATATCAATTGTTGTTGTGTTATCACAATAGATAGTTATAGGTTCCTTGCATTTTAACTTTATATCCTTCAACATTTGCTTAAGCCATAATACTTATGTACAGTTAGTTGTTGCTGCAACATATTCTAATTCTGCTGTTGATAAAGATGTGCAACTTTGTTTCTTACTCAACCAAGAAATTAATCTGCTTCCAAGAAAAAATGCTTCGCCAGTGGTGTTTTTTCTATCATCCACATCTCCTACCCAATTTGCATCTGTGTATGCACATAATTCAAAGTTTTCATCTCTAAGATACCATAAACCAAGATTTGTAGTGCCTTCTAAGTACCAAAAAATCCTTTTTACTATTGATTCATGATTTTCTTTAGGATTACTCTGAAATCTTGAAACAATACATATTGCATTCATAATATCAGGTCTTGTTTGTGTCAATTACAGTAGGCCTCCTATCATAGATTTGTACCTAGTCGGATTAACAAGTGTAGATTCATCCCTTAGTGATAATTTGTCATTTGTAGTCATAGGTGTGCTTACTAGTTTAGAGTTTTCCATCCTAAATTTCTTTAGTAACTCCTTCAAGTACTTGGATTGACTCAAGAATATACCTTTATTAGTCTGTGAAATCTGCAATCCTAAAAAGAATTTTATCTCTCCAATCATAGACATTTTAAATTCTTGTTGCATTTAAATAGAAGTCTTTAGATAATCCATCTTCTCCTCCAAAGATTATATCATCAACAAAAAATTCTATAACCAAGATGTCATCATTAGTCACTTTATAGTATAAATTTTTGTCAGCATTACCTTTAGAAAAATCAATCTTCAAAAGATATTTATCGAATCTAGCATACCAAGCTCTTGGACCTTACTTGAACCCATACAAAGCTTTCCTTAACCTCCAAACCATATCTTTGTTATCTCTCAAAGAAAATCCATCAGGTTGCTCAATGTAAACTTCTTCTTCAAGATCTCCATTTAGAAATGCACATTTAATATCCATTTGATATTATTTGTAGTTCTTGTGTGCTGCAAAAGCCAAGAATAATCTGACTGCCTCAATTCTAGCTACCGGAGAAAAGGTTTCATTATAATCAATTCCTTCTTTCTGAGAATATCCTTTACACACTAGTCTTTATTTGTTTTTGATTACCTTACCATCTTCATTAAGTTTGTTTCTCAATACCCATTTTTCTCCAATAACATTTTTGTCTTTAGGTCAGGGAACTAATGTCCATGTGTTGTTCTTCTAAATTTATTCTAGTTCCTCTTCCATAGCTTTAATCCAGTGTTATTCTTCACATGCCTCATTAATTGATGATGGTTCAATTTGAGAATAAGACATACCTCTTCATTTTTCAGTCTTCCTCTTGTTATAACTCCTTGGTACTTGTTCCTAATTATCTGATTTTCAGAGTGATTCAGTCTTACATACTAGGGTGTCTTCATTTGTTGTTGTTCCTTAGTTACAGTGGAATTTTCAAATGATACCGGTTTAATTGAATCTTCATTCTATACTGGTGGGTTCAATGTAGGTTCATTTGTCAGTATTTCTATTGCCGGTTCAAAGTCTATATACCCTGAATTTCCTCTAAACTATTCATCAATCTTCACGTTTGTAGTCTCAACAATTTTCTACAATCTCTTGTTAAAACATCTATATGCTTTTCTCTTAGATGAATAACCAAGAAACATTCCTTCATCATTTCTAGGATCAAATTTGCCAATATACTCATCTCTTCTAATATAGCATTTACTTCCAAATATTCTAAAATATTTAAGAGTAGGAGTAATGCCAAACCATAGTTCATGAGGGGTCTTACCAGTTTCACCTTTGATGTGAACTTTGTTGAATGTATAGACCATTGTACTCACTTCTTCTCTCCAATATACATGTGGTAGATTTGCTTTTGATAACATACTTCTAGCTGCATCCAAGATAGTTCTATTTTTCCTTTCTACAACTCCATTCTGTTGTGGTGTCGGGGGTGCTGATAAGTGTCTTCTGATTCCATTCACTTCATAGAATGCATTAAATTTCTTAGATGTAAATTCACCTCCTTGATTTGATCTCAAACATTTGATTTTCTTACTGGTTTCATTTTCTACCATTACCTTCTATAGTTTGAACTTTCCAAGTGCTTCTGATTTTTCTCTAAGAAAAGGAACCCAACACATTATAGAATAGTCATCAATGATTAACATGAAATATCTATCACCTTCTAAGCTTTTAGTTCTAGCTGGACCACATAAATCAGTATGAATTAAGTCAAGAGCATTATTAGATTTTTCTGGAATACTTTTAAAATATGCTCTAACTTATTTTCTAAATTGACATTCCTTACATACTAGATTGTGAGGTTTGACAATCTTAGGTAAGTCTCTAATTGCCTTAGTAGTACTGATTTCACCATGCAATCAAAATTTACATGGCAGAGTCTCTTATGCCATAGCCAACTTTCATCAATATGTGCAATCAAGCATGTATTTTCATTGTTATTCAAATGAAAGATGTTACCTCTAGTTTGATTACCGGTTGTAATTTCCAAACCAGTTCTATTCATAATTTTGTATTTTCCATTCTTGAATTGTAACTGAAATCCTTTTTCAACTAATTGACCAACACTCAAAAGATTATGCTTTAAACCTTCTACATAGTAAACATTGTCAGTATTATGCTTACCATCAAGAGATATAGTACCTTTTCCTTTGATCAAACAAGCTTTATCATCTCCAAATCTTACTAGACCTCCATTATTTTCCTAAAAAGTGAAGAATTTACCTTTATCACCAGTCATATGATGTGAACATCCAAAATCAATGATCCATTCATCCTTAATTTCAACTTTAGCTGCCAAGGCCTGCTCTACCAGTTGAACAGTAGGTGTTGGTTGATCTTCTTTTATAACAACAAAGACCCATCCATTGTCTATTGGATCCTCATCAGAATCATGAGTGACTCCTTCATCAGCAAGATAACAAGATTTATCTTTATTCTTCTTAAATATATATCTCTGATATTCAGGATCAGGCTTGTATGTTCTTCTAGCTTCTTCTCTTAGTCTAGCATGTCTATCAGGGCATCTTGAAGCCATATGACCAATCTTATTATAGTTAAAACATTTAAAGGGTGCTTTACCTTCATACTTACTTCCAACTAGACCTTTAGGCATTTTTCTTGCAAATAGTGCTTCAAGTTCTTCAAGTTCTTCATTTTCTCTCCTACTTTCTTCAAGTTCTCTTGCATAAAAGGCTTTCCAATCAGATTTGTCAAATGATGGTGTAGATGATGTTGATGCCTTAAAAGCTAAATCTGTTTTTATAGTAGCAATAGGACAAAATTCCTCAATTTCAAAAGATGGTTTTCCAATCAATGTGTCCCTAGTTACTGATGTATTAGGCATAGTTCTTAACTCATTTATAGCAGTAAGTTTCATTTTGTATGCCAATGGCAATCCTCTTAAAACTTTTGAAACAATTTCATCTTCACTTAAGGTTCCTCCACAACATTTAATACCCAAAACAATTTCATTAACTCTTTCCATAAAAGCAGAAATCCTTTCATCTTCTTCCATTTTCAAATTTTCATACTTGACCCGAAAGCTTTCAAGTTTTGCAATTTTGACTGTGGAATCTCCTTCATTCAATGTTTCCAAATGGTCCCAAATAGCTTTAGCAGTAGATCTATCTGATAATCCCATGATTTGTTGATCTGATAATGTGTTCAAAAGTGCCTCCCTTTCTTTGCAATCATTTTCCTCATCTTTTCCTAAGGTAGGTAGATTAGGTTGACTTTGAGTAGGAGAAGTATAGCCATTCTTTGTAACTTATCAGATGTCCTTTCCAATGCAATTTAGATGTGTCTCCATCCTGATCTTCCATATGCCATAGTTGGTTCCATCGAGTTTAGGACTATCCTTCCTGAAATAGTTAGTAGACATTGGATCTCCTCAAGATGTTAAACTTATGCAAAATAGGACTAAGCTATGATACCAATTATTAGGTCCCAGAGACAACTGAGAGGGGGGGGGCTGAATCAGTTGTCTAATAAATTCAAACCAAAAAAAACTTAACCAAACTTAATGCTTAATACCGGTGAACCAAACTTTATGTTGATAGATAGTTTATCAGTTAATTGCAGTACCAGTAATGATTAATGCATGAAATAGAAAGATAATAACATCCACAACACATAACACCAATATTTGTATGTTGAAACCCTGTAAGGGGAAAAACCACGGTGGGAAACCTTACCCACAATCAGATGATACTACTATAGATAGTATGTGTATATAAATGGGATCTGCACATGTAGAAAGGCCAAGCGCCTACAGCTCACTGCTTAATCACAAATAGGAGTCACACTAACTACAATTGGATGGTTAAATCCAATAATGATGTACTACTCAAAATAGCATCTTCATATGTTGGATTCAGTACCAATGTAGTTCTGATATGCCTTCACAAAAACCTTCCTTCAATGTGAATGATGTCTGCATGCATAGCTCTTCTTATTTTCACATATACCTTCTTATAATCCTTTTCTCATTCGCCTATCTAATCTTACAAAAAAGATCTTACATTTATACCATAACCTAAGACCAATTTTAGTAGGTCAATTCTAAAAGACATTAAAATAAAATCAATTACAAGTAAATCAATAACCGATGCAATATATGATTCAACATGTCAGATTAATGCATTTACAACATCAATAAATCATCTCCAAAGCATGTCGTGCTGATCTGGAATAGATAAGCTTGTCAATGCTTATTCTGGACCTATTTACCAGTAATAATAAATATGCAAACATGAATATACTAGTGAACAAATCTCCAAGACTAAGTATCCAAATGATGTCTTCAACATAACCAAGTGTTTTCCATGTCATTCCAAGTGTCGATGAACAATATATCCTACTGGTGTACCAGATACCGGTGACTATGCATAAGTCACTTGCTTGCCGATGAATATTGCCAATCCTCCAAAGTGCCAGAGTTGATAAGAGTTAATAGTTGTTGACATGAATGAAAAAACCATACCAAGATATCCAAAATACCAACAATAAACACTATGGCCAAATTAGGAGGTGATTGGATAAAACTAGAAGAAGTTATGGAAAACCCTAAAATAGAGATATGTGGAATTTCAGGCTTCAATTAGTGGAATTTGGCATAAGGTCCTCATGTAAGGAAATGTACAAAATGAAATTTCGGGGGACCTAGTGAAGTTTGGAGGAAAACAAAGTGAAGATAAAGAAGATATGAAAAAAAAAAGAGATAGAAGTGTGGAAATAATGAAGATGAGGAGAGATGAATTTGAGCGACTATCACACTGAAGCCGAGGTGGTCATGCTGAAGCACAATGAGGTGCCAGAAATTTTAAAAAAAAATTGCGGTCATGCTGATCAGCAAGAAGTCGCATTGATCTAGCAAACAGTTGTGCCAATACATGTGTGCTCATGCTGAAGCATGAACCTACGAGAAACCTTCACAAAAAACTCAATTTTTTTGTTAAATATGGGACATGGATCCCACCAGGCATGCTGAAATGAAGAGGGGAAAACATTGCAAGGTAGGATCAAATGGTTAGTATTCAAATGAAGCATTCAAACACATTAAAGACATGAAACAACAACAAACCATATGAAAAACATTAAAAAATTGTTTATACCTTGCAAGCTTATACCTTCTCCTTCGGATTGAGCTTGATGAAGTGGATGATGAGGATGTGCCCTTGATGCTCCACTTGATGTGCTTCTGGCTTGACTTGGATGTGGATTGGTCTCCTTTCCTCAACAAGATTAATGGATTGATATTTGGATTGGATTGTGATAGATAGATGAGGATTTGGATTAGATGAAGATTGGATGGAGGATCATGAAGATATTATGATGGGTATGAAGAAGATGATCTGGATCAAGGAGAAAAGGGAAGCATGACAATGTATGAGAAGTGGATGATTTGTGAGGAGAATAAGATCCAATTTATAGATTGGAGATGGCTAATGGAGGGCCAAGATTGATTTGATCATGAAGGGTTGAGATTGATTTTAGATAGAAGGAATGGATCAAGGGTGCCTTGGGAAAATAAACAAAAATATAAAATTCCTTCAGAAAAGGGGTGAGAAATTTGAAATTTCAAATATGAGGAATTAAAAATTCCAAAATAAGGATGCATTGAGGGATTCAAAGAAATTTGAATTTGTTTGAGAGACTCAATGTTGATGTGAAATGAGTGGAAATTAAAAATTGAGGGATAATGATAAGCATGATAATGAGAGATTCTATAAGGATTAATTAGGTTGAGTGGGATTAGGAAAAGTGATTTGTAGGAATCACATGACTAGGTTAATTAATTAGAATTAATTAACTGAGTGGGTTTCGAGGAAATAAATATTGAGATGACTTTAGAAGAATAGGCGAATAATTAATTTATTTGATAAATTAGATTTATTTAATTCTGAGAGGGATAAGGATAACACAATTAAATTAATTAATTATGTTGATAGGCTTAAATTAATTAAATATTAATTTAATGAATTCTAGGTGTCTACACACACACACACATATATATACACACACACATAGATATATATATATATATATGCACATATAAAAATATATATTTATATACATATAAGATATATATCTATATATATAAACACAATGTGTATATATGTATATACAGATATATATGTGTACATACATACATACATATGTTGGCATTTGGCATAACTGATGTAGATCAGGTGATGCATTTGAAGTTGGATGACTGCACCAGTAAAGGATATAGAAGTCTATTTGTGATGAAGAGATTGAGATTCTATGAATAGATGGAATGATCAGTTATTTGTGTTGTCATTGCTAGCAAATGATGTCAACTGATGTTTCTGATGATTTATTTTGTCATCTAAGTGATTTGGTTTACCACAAGACAGGGTTTACTAAAAGTGAACTAAAGTTTGTGAAATAGGGCTTTAACCTATAAAGAAGAGTTGTTTTGATTGGATTGGTTGATTGGTGATGATTGGTGATTTGCAGTTTGGATGGTGAACTTGTATCATGGAAAGGAGTATATGACCAGAACTAGAAGTTGTGATGATTACTAGAAGGTGTGCTTCAAATTTCTGATGAAGTTTTACTAAGGTTTTAGTAGGGTTTAAAGACTGATGAAGAAATTATCAAACCAGTATTGATTTATGTTATGATGGTGATCAACGATGAGTCTACATAAAGTTGGTAGCATGACACAACCCATGTGAAAGATTTAATTATTGTTTTGGCATGATTCAAGGAAGATTTTCATGGGAATCAACAAAACGCTTAGTAGAGTGTTTTGAGGGTTTGTCTTTGATACATATCAGATTTTCATGATGGGTTACGATCAACCAACGATTGATATTGCATTGTAATTTTTTATAATGATCTGTATAATGTTTATAATGATCTATGATTATCTCTTATGATTTGAATTGTAAATTCACGATGTAATTAGGTTTTGTGGCTGACCTAGTTGTGATGGCTATTTAGGTTGACACAATTGATGTTCACTGTGTCGATGGTCTTAGAGAATGTGTTAAGTCATCCAAGTGAAGTGTGACATCTTCCTGAGAGTTGTAGAGTGTTGTGTATATGGGATTTGATAAAGAAAGTAGAGAAGTTCAAGTAACAAATCATTTTCTTATTGTTGTTCCCTAATAATTGCAGCAGGTTAAATCCCTTAACCGGGTAGGTTCTAACAGGCCTTAAACATTCAAGTCCCCTAACAGGGAAGCTCTTAAAAGAGTGTTAAATCTTCTCACAAGGTTTATCCTAATAGATCATCAAGCTCCTAACCAAGCTATAAGGCAAATCCCCTAATTAAGTGACTCCTAACAGGGTCTTCTCCTAATCGGGCATATTGTAAGCTCCTAATAGGGCATACTTTGAAAGAGTACAAATACTTGTGGGTACCAACTCCCATCGTAGTTTTTCCTTATTTGGGTTTCCATGTCAAAAACTTATGGTGTTCATGTGTGGAATTTTTTCCTTGTGATGTTCTTGTTTATGTTTCATTTCATGCATTATTTTTGAGACATTTGTTATGATGTTTAATGAGATGTTTATCAGAGGTTACCGGTACTGATAAAAAGTTGTTTGAGAAAGTTTTTGATCTTAGTGATAAGGTTAATAAGCTGGTAAATGATCAAGTTTATACGATTGCTTTGGTGGGGAAAGTATTCATAAATTATTTGATTCATGTGTTAAGAAAATCTGATAAAGAGGTTATTAGATTTGATTATAGAAGTTGAGATATTCATAAAATGGTTTTAGATCTGAGAAGTTTTTTTTTGAGTTAAAGTTTCAATTGGTGTTAATCCCTCTCAATATTAACTATATCCTCATTGGATTAACAATTGGTATCAAAGCATTGGTTGTAAGGTCCTGGAGACAACTGAGAGGGGGGAGCGAATCAGTTGTCCAATAAACTCAACTAAAATTAACTTAACCAAAACTCAATGCTTAATACCGGTAAACCAAACTTTATTGCTATAGATGGGTTACGATCAACCAACGATTGATATTGCATTGTAATTTTTTATAATGATTTGTATAATGTTTATAATGATCTATGATTATCTCTTATGATTTGAATTGTAAATTCACAATGTAATTAGGTTTTATGGCTGACCTAGTTGTGATGGCTATTTAGGTTGACACAATTGATGTTCATTGTGTCGATGGTCTTAGAGAATGTGTTAAGTCATCCAAGTGAAGTGTGACATCTTCCTGAGAGTTGTAGAGTGTTGTGTATATGGGATTTGATAAAGAAAGTAGAGAATTTCAAGTAACAAATCATTTTCTTATTGTTGTTCCCTAATAATTGCAGCAGGTTAAATCCCTTAACCGGGTAGGTTCTAACAGGCCTTAAACATTCAAGTCCCCTAACAGGGAAGCTCTTAAAAGAGTGTTAAATCTTCTCACAAGGTTTATCCTAATAGATCATCAAGCTCCTAACCAAGCTATAAGGTAAATCCCCTAATTAAGTGACTCCTAACAGGGTCTTCTCCTAATCGGGCATATTGTAAGCTCCTAATAGGGCATACTTTGAAAGAGTACAAATACTTGTGGGTACCAACTCCCATCGTAGTTTTTCCTTATTTGGGTTTCCATGTCAAAAACTTATGGTGTTCATGTGTGGAATTTTTTCCTTGTGATGTTCTTGTTTATGTTTCATTTCATGCATTATTTTTGAGACATTTGTTATGATGTTTAATGAGATGTTTATCAGAGGTTACTGGTACTGATAAAAAGTTGTTTGAGAAAGTTTTTGATCTTAGTGATAAGGTTAATAAGCTGGTAAATGATCAAGTTTATATGATTGCTTTGGTGGGGAAAGTATTCATAAATTATTTGATTCCTGTGTTAAGAAAATCTGATAAAGAGGTTATTAGATTTGATTATAGAAGTTGAGATATTCATAAAATGGTTTTAGATCTGAGAAGTTTTTTTTTGAGTTAAAGTTTCAATTGGTGTTAATCCCTCTCAATATTAACTATATCCTCATTGGATTAACAATTGGTATCAAAGCATTGGTTGTAAGGTCCTGGAGACAACTGAGAGGGGGGAGCGAATCAGTTGTCCAATAAACTCAACTAAAATTAACTTAACCAAAACTCAATGCTTAATACCGGTAAACCAAACTTTATTGCTATAGATAGTCTTAACAATTAATTGCAGTACTGGTAAAGATTAATGCATGAAACAAAAAGAAAATAACATCCACAACACATAACACAAATATTTGTACGTGGAAACCTTGTAAGGGGAAAACCACAATTGGAATCCTTACCCACAATCAAATGATACTACTATAGATAGTATGTGTGTACAATATGGATTCTGCACATGTAGAAAGGTCAGCTACCTAGAGCTCACTGCTCAATCAAAAAATGAGAGTCACACTGAATACAATTGGATGGTTAGATCCAATGATAATGTACTACACAAAATAGCATCTTCACATGCTAGATTCAGTACCGGTTTAGTTGTGATTTGCTTCACAAAATCCTTCCTTTAACCTTCAAATGATGGCTGCATGTATAGCTCTTCTTATTTTTCACATATACCTTATTACAATCCTTTTTTGCAATCACATATTAATCTAAAAAATGAGATCTTACATTTATATCATAACCTAAGACCAATTTTAATAGGTCGGCTCACTAAAAGATATTACAATAAAATTAGTTACAATTAAATCAATATCTGATGCATGATGTCGGCTCAATGCATTTACAATAATAATAGATCATCACGATAACATGTCATGCTGATCTGGAATAGATATACCTGTCAATGCTTATCTTGGACCTATTTGCTGGTAAAAGAAAATATGCAAACCCGAATAAACAAATAACCAAATCACCAAAACCAAATGATCGAATAATGTCTTCGACATAACCAAGTAGTCTCCAAGTCATTCCCAGTGCCAGTGAACAATATAATCTATCAGTACCTAAGGGGTCATATGGTGTCCTAAGGGGTCGTAGGACACCATATCACCTGTTAGGACACAATATTACCCCTAACAACCCCTAAGGGTTCATAGGACACCATATGACCCCTAAAAACATTATATGGTGTCCTAAGGGGTCATATTGTATCTTAGGGGTTCATAGGACACCATATGATGACTAACGACACAAAATGATGCCTAACGATACCTAAGGGGTCATATAGTGTTCTAAAGGGTCACAGGACACCATATGACCCCTTAGCACATCATACGACCCCTAATGACACCATATGGTGTCTTAAGGGGTCATATAAAACCATATGAACCCTTAGGACACCATACAATGCATAATGACACCATATCCTATCCTAAGGGGTCATATGTTGTCCTCAAGGGTCATAGGACACCATATGACTCCTTAGGAGACCATACGACCCATAACAACATAATACAGTGTCCTAACGGGTCATAGAACAACATATAACCCCTTACAAAACCATACGACCCATAACACCATGTGGTGTCCTAAGGGGTCATAAGACATCATATGACCCCTTATGACATAATATGACCCCTAACAACATCATATAGTGTGCTAAGGGTTTATAGGACACCATATGCTCCCTTAGGACACAATAAGACCACTTAGGACACAAAATAAACCTAACAACACCTAAGGGGTCATAGGACACCATATGAATCCTTACCACACCATACGACACCTAACAACACCATATGGTGTTCTAAGGGGTCAAAGGACACCATATGACCCCTTAGCAAACCATATGACACATAAAAATACCAGATGGTGTCTTAAGGTGTCATATGACACCATATGACCCCTTAGGAGACCATATGACCCATAACAACACCATATGGTGTCCTAAGGGGCCATATGGTATCCTAAGGGGTCATATAACACCATATGACCCCTTAGAACACAAGAAGATCCATAACGACATGATATGGTGTCCTAAAGGGTCATATGGTGTCACAAGACACCATATGACCCCTTAGGACACAATATGACCCCTAATGATACCTAAAGGTCATATGGTGTCTAAGGGGTTATATGATGTCCTAGGAACCTTTAGGACACAATATGACTCCTTAGCACACTATACAACCTCTAATGACACCATATGGTGTCCTAAGGGATTGTAGGACACCATATGACCCATTAGGACATAATATGACCCCTAACAACACCTAAGGGGTCATATTGTGTCCTCAGGGGTCATGGGACAACATATAACCCCTAATGACACAAAATGATGCCTAATGATACCTAAGGGGTCATATGGTGTTCTAAGGGATCATAGGACACCATATGACCCCTTAGTACACCATACAACCCCTAATGACACCATATGGTTTCCTAAGGGATCATAGAACACCATATGATCCTTTAGGACACCATACGATGCATAATGACACCATCTGGTGTCGTACGCAGTCATAGAACACCATATGACCCCTTAGAAGACCATACGACCCATAACAATATAATATGGTGTTATAGAGGGTCATAGAACATCATATAACCCCTTATAACACCATACGATCCATAATGACACCATGAGTTTTCCTAAGGGGTCATAAGACACAATATGTGTTAGGTCCTGAGGACAACTAAGAGGGGGGGTGAATCAGTTGTCAAATAAATTCAAACCATAAACAACTTAACCAACTTAATGCTTAATACCGGTAAACTAGTTAAGTATGCCGGTAGAAATTTTTAACAGTTAATTGCTATACCTGTAAAGATTAATGCATGAAACATAAACACAACGTCATCCACAACACATAACACCAATATTTGTATGTGGAAACCCTGTAAGGGGGAAAACCACGGTGGGAAACCTTACCCACAATCAGATGATACTACTGCAGATAGTAAGTGTACATAAATGGGGTCTGCACATGCAAAAAGGCCAACAACCTAGAGCTCACTGCTCAATTACAAAATGGGAGTCACACTAACTACAGTTGGATGGTTAAATCCAATAAGAATGTACTACACAAAATAGCTTCACCTTCAAATGATGTCTTCATGTATAGCTCTACTTAATCTTGCATATACCTTCACACAATCCTTTTTCACATTCCACATTTGATCTTACAAATAAGATCTTACATGTATATTATAACCTAAGACAAATATTAGTAGGTCGGCTCTACAAGATATTACAATAAAAACATTTTACAAACAATATAATATTCGATGCAATAATCAATTGAACATGTCAGCTTAATGTATTTTACAACAATAATTAATCATCTTCATAGCGTGTCATGTTGATCTGGAAAAGATAAACCTACTGGTGTAACCCTGGATAACCCTGGACCTATTTGCTGGTAAAAGAAAATATGCAACTATGAATATACCAATGAATATAACTCTAGGACAAGATGTCCAAATGATGTCTTCGACATAACCATGTATCTTCCATATCATTCCAAGTGTCGGTGATCATTATATCTTGCCAGTGTGCCATATACCGGTGACTGTGCATGAGTCACTTGCTTGCCGGTGAATGTTGTTGGATCTCCAAAGTGCTAGTGTTTTAGTAGGTGTTGACATCAATGACAAAACCATACCAAAATACCAACAATCTCCCCCTTTGGCATTGATGGCAACACAAGATGGAAAAACCATCAAAGTGCCAAAATAGAAATGCCAAGTACCAAAAACCAACAATCTCCAAAAAGATCATAACCAAAAATCAGAGAGTATTAATCTCTTCTGAACAACAATCTCTCCCCCTGGGAGCAACATGTATTTTCCAAAGTTTTTCATACCAATATCTCCCCAAAATATAATGTATTTTTCCATAGATATCTCTCTCCCTTTGACATCAAATGCAAAAGTTACAATAAAACCAAGTGTTGGCATATGCACACTCCAATGAGACATTGTATGTGATTGAAGGTTTTGTCATTGATGGAAACCTTGCAATCCTATGGCATTGGCAAAGCCATTATACCGACATCAACAGATCACACTCTACACCGCCACTCAGGACACCGGACCGGCACAAGAAAGGAAGTATACCGGCACAAAGGCCGACTGGATTTTGTTATATTATATTTTGTTTATTATTGTAAAAACTTTGTAAGCTAACTTGGCAAATTGTAAAATGACTCTTATATATAAAATAGATCATTGTAGACATTTAAAGTGAGAGATGTAAGCGATAAGGAAAAATATTAAGCAGACCTATTATGCGAAATATAGGCTAAAGGGTTTATGTAAGAAGTAGAGCAGCAACTGGTACTGGATCAGGCATTATAGATGCTATTGTAAAGTAGTACAAGATATTGGATTTGTATAATCCTCATTGTAAGTCAGTGAGACTTCCCATTGAGCAGTGAGCTCTAGGCAATTGGCCTTCCTACATGTGCAGGCCCCTGTTGTAAGTAATATTCTCTTATTAGCTAGTGAGTGAATATTGTGGGTCACAAATCCCACCGAGGTTTTTCCCACATCAGGTTTCCTTGTTAAATCCTTGTGTTATGGTGTGATTTTCATGTGGATGTTCTTAATTCTATTTATTGCATTATTTCTTGCATACCGGTACACTGTTATAATATGTTCTGCATGTTTTAAGTTAAGAAATTCTATATACCAGTCAGATACTGATTTACCCCCCCCTCTCAGTATCTATGGGATTCCTAACAATTGGTATCAGAGCTTGGTCCTCTATTTTTAGAAGCCTAATAGCTTGAGGAAGATCTTGACACCGGTAAAGATGGAAAATCTAATGAAGCAACTTGAAGAAGCTCTTTCAGGCTATGATGTAGAGAAATTGAAAAATATAAAGTTAGAAGATGATTTAAGGGCAGCTCAGGATATCATTCAGGCACTTCAAGAGAATTTTACTATTGCAAGAAATAAGAGAAGAGAACTTCGTGAAAAATTGCAAAATGAGAATGATGAAAAGGAATCACTTAATGATATGATAAGCAAGCTGAAACAAGAGAACATGACAACAAAGAATGAGATGCAGGATATGACTATGAGATTTTGCAAAGAGATTGAGGATAGGAAGAAGAATGAAGAAGAATTGACCAGAAGACTAAATTATGCAACAAATGAGAACACAAGACTTAGCTATGAAAATGACATGTTGAAGACAGATCTGATGCATACTCAGAATGACTCAAATGAACAGATGAGAGAAAAAGAAGTCTTAGAAAGAGAACTAGAAACTACAAATCAGCATAAAGAAAAATTCAAGAAAAGCTTAGAGGAACTTGGCACCTTGCTAAAGAATCAAAAACCTAAAGGAGACACTTCTAGAATTGGCTTTGAAGTTGGTGAAAGCTCCGGTACTGCAAATACTCAAGATCACAACAAACCGGTAAGACAACCTAATACTTATAAATTCAATGGATAATGCTTTAACTGTAATAAGTATGGTCATAGGGCAAATGAATGTAGATCTAGGAATTATCAGAATATCAATACACCCACTGGTCAATGTTCAAAATGCAACAAAGTTGGTCATAACTCTGAAAACTACAGAATGAATGTGAGATGTTATGTTTGTGGAAGATTTGGACATTTATCTAATCAATACAGAACACAAACCGGCATAGGTTATGGGAAAGCTATTTAGAAAAATAATGCAACTTGTTATGCATGTAACAAGGTTGGGCATATTGCCAAATTTTGTAGAAGTAAAGGTACACCAGTAGACAACAAAAGTACTAGCTTGAAAGGTAAAGAAAAGGTTGAAGAGGTTAAGCAATGGATTAGAAAAGCTGATCTAAATATTGGGAATACTTCTCCATCGGTCAAACCAACAAATGTTTCACTGGCAAGACAGAGTGATGCTTCATCGGCAGGACAGAGCAGTGCTCCATCGGCAGGAAGTTCTTCATCTAATTGAAGAAAATTTCCTTGAGGGGTTGGCAATCTAATGACACATGTGCTATTATTCCCTTGGTTAGAGATAAGAAGTTGAAAATTACTTATTACAGGCAAACAATGTTAAGTGAATACTTAAACCGGCATGCAATTAATGTGGTAGATGGCGAAAAGACATTATAAAAGTAAGTTTTTGGCTCCATTTCATTTCACTGAGATTTCAAACTTTCAGAGAGTGAGAAGATTCCAAGCTAAGGCATTTTGAGCAAGAAGCAAGCACACTCCAAGCATTCATCCATCCAAGACAGAAAAAAAAAGGTATTTAATCATGGCATCCACCTCTGCAATTGAATACATAGAAAACCCTACTATTGTGGAAGTAATTAAAAGACCTAGGCCTGTATTTCAATTAGTCCCCAAGATAGCAAAGAATGATGATACCTTAGGTGCATTTTCTCATATCCCTAAAGGTGTTGTATATGCTGAAGACCCTAGAATGTACATCCACTGCAACATTGAAGAGTTAGGAGATGAGGAAATCAAAACCATGTATAAAACTAAGATATGTGATGATACTGGTAATGTTAAAGCTGAACACAAGGTTATTGAAACCCAAGGATTCACAAAAATCCTTAGCATTCCTGAATTTCCTAAGGATGTGATTAGGATAGTGTTAAGCAGAGTTCATGGAGAATTTTTTTGGTTACATGCAATTCATAAGATCACCAAGGAAGCGGTAAAAGCTGTCACAGGGTTACCAACCACCGGTAAAAGACTAGACAAAAACAAGAAGGTTTCCAATGATTTAGTCATAGACCTAATAGGTGTTGGAAAAAATGGTGTCTCAACCTTGCATTTACGTGAGGTTACTATTTATAGTAAGTTTTCATTTGAGCACGAAATGGTGTGAAACTCTCCCTGAAGCTTCTGGTTGGCTAGATAAGCATTCCGGTAAAGTTGCGTCGCAAGGTCACAGCTAGTTTTGAAGATATTAAAGTTTTCGTCTTGGAGGGGTGCAATAAAATGTTTAAACTTAATTTTGGGGACTTTAGAGGCTCTGAAATGCCCTAAAAAGTGGCCATAACTAGCAAAGTGGGTTACAAGGTGATAGATCACTTCGCGAGCTTTCCGACGCTTCAAACGGTTCGTCAATCGGACACCCGGTTCTCAAGTTATGGCCTCCGGAAGTTTGTACTCCTGAAATAGGAAAAATAATTTGTATCGGATACATAAATGAGCTGTAAAAGGGAGCGACACATGTTGATGTGTGCTTTAACATGTCATAGGGCGTCTAGAAGGGAGATAAGGTCGGCTACACCTTATTGGGTGGTTTTAGCCCATGGTTTTGTAATACCGTTTGACGGTTTCTTGTATTGTATCTCCTATTTATGAGGTGTGAGAGATAGAGGTTGTGTAAGAGTCCTATGGCTATTGAGTTGCCTCTGAATCTCTGTTTAGTGCTACTCCTGTGAAGAGCTTGCTCTGCAAGTATGTTGTAATCTGTTTTTGATTGCTAAATAAAATATTGAGCTACTTTTGGAGGGTGGGGTTTTTCTCCCGAAAGGGTTTTCCCCACGTAAATCACTGTGTTATGGTATGAATGCTATTATATCTATTACTATTTTCTGTAACTGTTGTAACGATCTGAAAAAGTTTTGCATTACCCTCCTCTCAAGGTTAGTGTAGGAAGTTGTTTCCACTACTTAACTTCCTTACAAGTGGTATCAGAGCCTGATCACCTTTGGTTTCAATTGTGGGCAGTTGGGTTTTTTGAACTAATCCAGATTTGAGTGGGAGCTTGTGCAGAAGACACTTTTTGATCTTCTTGCAGGAATATTCAGATGGCGAGTTCGTCAGGGAGAATAGAGGTGGAGAAATTTAATGGAAGTAATTTTGAGATGTGGAAGCTGAAGATGGAAGATCTGCTAATAGATCAAGATCTTTGGGATGCTGTTGATGCGAATGTCCAAAGGCTCTTAGATCCTACTGCGGCAGCTCAGTATGATGTTATGGACCGAAAAGCCAAGGGTCTAATCAGACTGTGCCTGGCAGACTCTGTTCTAATCAATGTCCATGAAGAGAACTCTGCAAAGAAGCTATGGACTAAGCTTGGTGAGATGTATCAAGTGAAATCTTTATTAAATCAAATTTTCTTAAGAAAGAAATTGTATTCCTTGAAGATGGAAGAGGGTGGACGAATTGCAGACCACCTGGAAGCATTCAATATGTTGGTGGCTCAATTAGTATCCGTTGGTGTTAAGATGGACGAGGAGGAGAAATGTCAGATCTTGCTTTGTTCTTTGCCTGATTCGTGGGATTCTCTTGTTATGGCTATCGGTAGTACTTCTGTTGTTTTGAAATCTGAAGACGTGGTGGGTGCCCTACTCGGTGAAGAGATGCGAAGGAAGGTATCCATCAGTTCAAAGGAAGCCCTAACCGTTCGTGGAAGACCTAAAGAGAAAGGCAAGAAGAATGAGAAGCGCGGCAAGTCCAAATCCAAAGGGAGATCGAAATCTCCTGGAAAGTCCAAAGTCATTTGCTGGAATTGCGGTAAACCAGGTCACATCCGTAAGGACTGCAAAGAAGAAAAGAAGAAGAAAAAGAAAAGGTTTGATTCTGATTCTGAGTCCGACAAGGAAAATGGCGATGCATTTATTGCGGCTTTGGTGACTCATGCAGGTAATGATGCCTGGCTAATTGACTCAGGTGCATCTTTTCATATGACTTCCAATAGAGATTGGTTTTCTGAATATGAAGGATTTAATGGAGGCAAGGTGTACTTGGGTGATGATTCACATCTAGACATTGTTGGTCGAGGTAAAGTTAGAATCAGGTTTTCTGATGGTAGAATAAAAAGGATTAATGGTGTGCTGCATATCCCTGGATTAAAATGAAACTTGTTATCTGCGAGCAAACTGATAGATGCAGGTGTGCAGGTAGTCTTTTCTGAAGCAGGATGTAAGATGATTAAGGGTGCTATGGTAGTTGCTAGAGGTGTCAGGTTTGGCACTTTGTATAAGCTTGAAGCATACACTGTTGAGTGTAATAGCACTTCTGTAAAAAGTAAATCTATAGATACTTCATTGGAAGATTTGAAGGTTTCACCTTCAGCAGATGGAAATGGTTTTTGGGTACCTAAGGGTGCTCTTTCGTCTGAAGCAAAGTTACCTGTAGACAAGACTATGCTATGGCACCAGAGACTTGGCCACATTGGAGAAAAGGGTCTAAGGACCTTGAAAAATAAAAACCTTGTTGAAGGTTTGAATGACTGTAACCTTGACTTTGATTTCTGTGAGCATTGCGTTTATGGAAAACAAAACCGCGTTCAGTTTTACTCGAGTTCTCATAAAAGTTGTGGCATTTTGGATCTTATCCATTCTGATGTGTTTGGTCCAGTAGATGTCTCTTCGATTGGAAAATCCACATATTATGTTTCATTTATTGATGATTTTAGTAGAAGGACATGGGTTTATTTTCTAAAGAGTAAATCTGAAGTTTTTAGTCATTTTAAAGAATTTAAAGCAATGGTTGAGTTGCAGACTGGAAAGAAAATAAAATGTTTGAGAACTAATAATGGCGGTGAGTTTTGCTCTAATGATTTTGATAGATTCTGTAAAGACTGTGGAATTAACAGGCAGAAGACAACTCTGTATTCTCCACAGCAGAATGGAGTTGCAGAAAGAATGAATTGGACACTGATGGAGAAGGCTAGGAGTATGTTGAGTGGTGCTTGTCTCGAACAAAAGTTTTGGGCTGAAGCTGTTGCCACTGCTTGCTACCTGATTAACAGGTCTCCTACATCAGCTCTTGTTGATAAAATGCCTATGGAAGCATGGTCAGGTCACAAGCCTTCATTGAGACATCTTAGAGTTTTTGGTTGCGAGGCATATGCACATGTGCCAAAGGAGAAGTGAACAAAGTTAGAGAACAAGGCTGTGAAATGTATCTTCATCGGGTATAGTTATGGTGTGAAAGGATACAAGCTTTGGGACCCTGTTGCACAAAAGGTAATTCACAGTAGAAGTGTTATTTTTAGAGAAATTAAGTCTCCTTCTATTACATTGTAGCCAGAACAGACTAAAAAAGAATATGTGATTCAACTTCCTTCTACACCTGAAAGAGTTGAATCGAGACCCCTAGATAGGCAAGAATTTGAGGAGAGCTCGTCTAGCTCTGAATCTTCAGAAGAGGAGGAAGAACCTCCAACTCAGCTTGTTCGAAGGTCTACAAGACATAGACAACCACCTAAAAGGTATTCACCTAATGATTGGAGATGTATTTTTGCTCTGAATACTAGTGTGGATGAACCGAAATCTGTAGAAGAGGCATTAGGTATGAATGATGCAAAATCCTGGAAGATTGCTATGGAGGAAGAAATGGCAGCTTTGAAAAAGAATGATACATGGGATCTTGTACCATTGCCTGAAGGACGAAAACCTGTTGGTTGTAAATGGGTGTTCAAGAAAAAGATTGGTTCAGATGGAAGCATTGAAAAGTATAAAGCAAGGTTAGTTGCAAAAGGCTACTCTCAGGTTGAGGGTGTTGATTACGGTGAGATATTTTCTCCTGTTGCAAAAATGACGTCTATTAGATTTTTGCTTTCTATTGCTACTGCTTATGATTTAGAGGTTGAACAAATGGATGTGAAAACTGCTTTTGTTCATGGTGATTTGGAGGAAGATATTTATATGACACAGCCGGAGCACTATGTGGTGAAAGGCAAAAGTAATTTGGTCTGTAAATTGAAGAAATCTTTGTATGGCCTCAAACAAAGTCCTAGGATGTGGTACCAGAAATTTGATACATATGTGTTGAGTTTGGGATTTGAACGTTCTAAATCAGATCACGGTGTTTATTATAAATCTTATGGTGATCATTTCTTATTCATTGCATTGTATGTTGATGATATGTTATTCATTGGCAAAGGGAAAGGTATGATTTCAGAACTGAAGTCTCAGCTCGCTGCTAAATTTGAAATGAAAGATCTTGGTGCAGCAAAGCACATTCTTGGGATGGAAATTAGAAGAGATAGAGTGAATAGAAAGCTATGGCTAGGCCAGAGTAAGTATGTGAATTCAGTGTTACAGAGGTTCAACATGCAGAATTGTAGACCATTGAGTGTTCCTTTTACAGTTGGAATGAAACTATCTATTTCAGATTGTCCTACATCCCCATTGGAGATGGAAGACATGAGTAGAGTGCCTTACCAGAGTGTGGTTGGAAGCTTGATGTATGCTATGGTCTGTACTAGACCAGATATTGCCCAAGCAGTGGGAGTACTTTCTAGATATATGTCTAATCCTGGTAGAGTTCATTGGGATGCAGTCAAAAGAGTCTTCAGATATTTGAAGGGTACTTCAGAGTATTCTTTGTGTTATCATGGTAATTCAGTTGGAGACATGACTTCCCTTGATATCCATGGTTATGTGGATTCAGATTGGGCAGGTGATATTGATAGCAGAAGATCCACCAGTGCTTATGTGTTTACTTTGTTTGGTGGTGCAATTAGTTGGATGAGTAAGCGACAGGCTGTGGTTGCTCTATCCACTACTGAAGCAGAGTATATGGCAGCTACTCATGCTTGTAAAGAGGCCATTTGGCTTAAGAGACTGTGTTCGTATATTGGAATAAAACAAGGTACAGTGACAGTTTACTGTGACAGTCAGAGTGCAATTAGCCTAGCTAAGAACCCGACATTTCATGCCCGGACCAAACATATTGATGTTCAGTATCATTTTGTTAGAGATATGGTCGAAGATGGTAGGGTGAAGCTGGAAACTTTGATGAATGTTGTTGATGCTTTAACTAAGGCTGTGAGCATAGAGAAGTTTAGATGGTGTTCAGAGTCTATGGGCCTTATGGCCCCTAGCAATTGATTCATTGTGTTGACATTCCCTTCCGCTCATGCAAGGTGTTCGACAAGTGGGAGATTTGTTGGGAAAAATGGTGTCTCAACCTTGCATTTACATGAGGTTACTATTTATAGTAAGTTTTCATTTGAGCACGAAATGGTGCGAAACTCTCCCTGAAGCTTCTGGTTGGCTAGATAAACATTTCGGTAAAGTTGCGTCGCAAGGTCACAGCTAGTTTTGAAGATATTAAAGTTTTCGTCTTGGAGGGGTGCAATAAAATGTTTAAACTTAATTTTGGGGACTTTAGAGGCTCTGAAACACCCTGAAAATTGGCCGTAATCAGCGAAGCAGGTTACGAGGTGATAGAGCACTTTGAGATCTTTTCGGCGCTTCAAACGGTTCGTCAATCGGACACCCGGTTCTCAAGTTATGGCCTCCGGAAGTTTGTACTCCTGAAATAGGAAAAATAATTTGTATCGGATACATAAATGAGCTGTAAAAGGGAGCGACACATGTTGATGTGTGCTTTAACATGTCATAGGGCATCTAGAAGGCAGATAAGGTTGGCTACACCTTATTGGGTGGTTTTATCCCATGGTTTTGTAATACCGTTTGACGGTTTCTTGTATTGTATCTCCTATTTATGAGGTGTGAGAGATAGAGGCTGTGTAAGATTCCTATGGCTATTGAGTTGCCTCTGAATCTCTGTTTAGTGCTACTCCTGCGAAGAGCTTGCTCTGCAAGTATGTTGTAATCTGTTTTTGATTGCTGAATAAAATATTGAGTTGCTTTTGGAGGGTGGGGTTTTTCTCCCGAAAGGGTTTTCCCCACGTAAATCACTGTGTTATGGTATGAATGCTATTATATCTATTTCTATTTTCTGTAACTGTTGTAACGATCTGAAAAAGTTTTGCATTACCCTCCTCTCAAGGTTAGTGTAGGAAGTTGTTTCCGCTACTTAACTTCCTTACAATAGGTGCAACATTCGATAAGAGATCTCTAAGGGTTAATGATGTAAAAGATATCAATGTGAGATTCATAAGTATGATATTAGGTTACAAAGCCACTCATGCTAATAGACTTAACTTAGTTTCAAGTTTATGCAGTAAGAGTGCTTATGATATGGTAATAGATAATGCAAAAATTGACATCTGTGAATGGTTAAAAGATGAACTGATAGACAAACTTGGGAAGATAAAGAAGGATAAGAAAGAAACTTTCAGATTTGGAAATCTGTTAGTATGCCTAATGCTTCATATAACAAAATAGGTTACCGGTATAGGATATAAAGAACTAGGATATGACATATCGGTAGGAAAGCAATTGATAGAACTATTTAATACCATGGGTGAGAACAAGGAAAACAACATTAATAACTTTTTTCAAGCATTGAAGACAAAAATGAAGAAAAGATTAAGGTTATCTCAGAAAATTGTAGATAAATACAAAGATGATATATGCTTTGTTATTAAGAAAGATGAAATATGGATGGAAGCAGTCATCCCAAGGACAATCTGGGTAATCAAAATGGGCTATGAGATAGATGACCACATAGTTGAAACTTATGCTAAAGCACTTCTGGAAGCCCCCAAAGAACCTAAGGAAGAAGTATTTGGTAGTGCTAAAACTATAGAAAGCCAAATACAGTCTAAGAAAAGAGTAAAGAAGGTAGAGGCATTTGTGAGGAAAGGATCCAGACAAGCAAAGGCCATTAAGGAAGATGTATTAAAGAAAACCGGCATAACAGAAGATGAGTTGGTAGCCCTACAACCTGAAGTTCATCTATCACCGGTAGGTACTTCTTCGGAAGGTGACATGCCAGCAACTTTTAAAAGAGTTGTTAGGAAAAGAGATCCCTCACCGGCAACCACTCCTTCACCTAGAAGGACAAGGCAGAAGCAACAAGCAATGAGATCTCTGGTTAGAAAGGTCACACCTAAGAAGAAGCTAACCCCTAAGAAAAAGAAAAAGACAAAAACTAACTTGGCACCTCTAGACATATTGCTAAATGAGATCACAGAGGAAGAATTACTTAAACAGGAGAGAGAGAAAGAAAGAATAATAAACAAGGAAAAACACTTGAGATCTAAACTGAGTCCAAGATTGGACTATTTAGCATCTCTGTGGAAGGAAATCTTAGAGGCATTAGCACAGGGAAGCAAAACACCAACAGAGCATTTGCAGCATCTCATCGATATTGTGAAGAGGACTGAAAAAACAATAAAAGATAGCAAAAAGTTTATGGATAGTATAAACTTAATTTTGGGTGATCTTTTTCAGATAATAACTACCCAACTATAGGGTTGAGGATATGGATAGATATAACTACAAACTCTACTAACATCTTGAAAACCTTTGTCATTGATGCCAAAGGGGGAGTAGTAGGATGAGAAAGTTCAAAGACAGGAATCATATGCTCAAGGGGAGCCCTTCATATTTTTGGTAAACATTTTTTGGTAAATTTTTGGACTACACATTTTGGACACTTTTTGAAATTTCTCATGAGTGTTGCCATCAATGCCAAAGGGGAAGATTGTTGGCATATGGACACTCTAATGAGAAATTGTATGTGATTGAAGGTTTTGTTATTGATGGCAACCTTGCAATCCTATGGTACCGGCAAGACATCATACCGGCAAAGCATTACATAGGCAAGACAGTGCACCAGCATCAACAAGATCACTCTACACTAGCACTGGCACCGGCACAGAAGAAAAGATGTATACCAACATAGAGGCCGACATGATTTTTGATATGTAATATTTTGTTTATTATTGTAAGCCAACTTGGAAAATTGTAAAATGACTCTTGTATATAAAGGAGATCATTGTAGACATTTAGAGAGGTAATGTAGCGAGCATAAAGAAAATTATTAGGTAGACCTAATGTGTGAATTACAGGTCAAGGGTATATGTAAAGAACAGAGCAAGAACCGATATTGAATCTGGCATTGGAGATGCTATTGTAAAGTAGTACAAGTCATTAGATTAGTATAATCCTTATTGTAAGTTAGTGTGACTTCTCATTGAGCAGTGAGCTCTAGGCAGTTCACCTTCCTGCATGTCCAGGCCCCTATTGTAAGTAATATTCTCTTATTGGTCAGTGACTGAATATTGTGGGTCACAAATCCCACCGAGATTTTTCCCACATTGGGTTTCCTCATTAAACATCTTGTGTTATGGTGTTCTTTTCATGTGGATGTTTCTGATTCTATTTATTGCATTAATTCTTGCATATCGGTATACTGTTATTTTATGTTGTACATGTTTTAACTTAAGAAATTCTTATCACCGGTCAGATACTGATTCACCCCCCCCCTCTTAGTATCTGTGGGAATCCTAATAGTCCTAAGGGGTCATAACACACCATATAAGCCCTTAGGACATAATATGACCCCTAAGGATGTTATATAGTGTCCTAAGAGGTTATATGACCCCTTAGGACACAATATGACCCCTTAGGACACAATATAAACCCTAACGACACCTAAGGGGTTATATAGTTTCCTAAGGGGTCATAGGACACCATATGACCCCTTAGGACACCATATGACACATAACAACACCAAATGGTGTCCTAAGGGGTCATAGGACACCATATGACCACTTAGGACACCATTTGGTGTTGTTATGTGTCATATGGTGTCCTAAGGGGTCATATGGTGTCTTAAGGGGTCATATAACATCATATAACCCCTTAGAACACAAGAAGACCCATAATGACATGATATGTTGTCCCAAGGGGTCATATACTATCACAAGACACCATATGACCACTTAGGACACAATATGACCCCTAACGATACCTAAGGGATCATATGGTCTCTAAGGGGTTATATGATGTCCTAGGAACCTTTAGGACACAATATGACTCCTTCGCACACCATACAACCCCTAAAGACACCATATGGTGTCCTAAGGGGTCATAGGACACTATATGACCTATTAGGACACAATATGACCCCTAACAACACCTAAACACCAGATGACCCTTAACGACACAAAATGACACCTAATGATACCTAAGGGTTCATATGGTGTTGTAAGGGGTCTTAGGACACCATATGAGCCCTTATTACACCATATGACCCCTAATAACACCATATAGTGTCCTAAGGGGTCATATGGTGCCCTAAGGGGTCATAGAACATCGTATGACACCTTAGGACACCATACGACATATAATGACACCATATGGTGTCCTAAGGGGTCATATGGTGTCCTAAGGGGTCATATGACACCATATGACCCATTAGAAGACCATACGACCCATAAAAACATAATAGGGTGTTCTAGAGGGTCATAGAACATCATATGACCCCTTAGAACACTATACGACCCATAACAACAACGTGTGATGTCCTAAGGGGTCATAACATACAATATGACCCCTTAGGACATAATATGACCCCTAACGACATCATATAGTGTCCTAAGGGGTCATAGGACACCATATGACCCATTAGACACAATACAACCCCTTAGGACACAAAATAAACCCTAACAATACCTAATGGGTCATATAGTTTCCTAAGGTGTCATAGGACACCATATGACTCCTTACCACACCATACGAACCCTAACGACACCATATGGTGTCTTAAGGGATCATATGGTATCTTAAGGGGTCATAGAACACCATATGACCCAGTCAAACACCATACAACACATAACAACACCAAATGGTGTCCTAAGGGGTCATATGGTGTCCTAAGGGATCATAGGACACCATATGACCCCTTAGGACACCATAGAACCCATAGCACCATATAGTGTCCCAAGGGATTATATGTTGTCCTAAGGGGTCATAGGACACCATATAAACCATTAGGACATAATACAACCCCTAACCATAGATAAGGGATCATATAGTGTCCTTATGGTTCATAGGACACCATACGACCCCTTAGGACACCATACGACCCCTTACAACACAATATGGTGTCCTAACAGGTCATATGGTATCCTAAGGGGTCACATAACACCATATGACCCCTTAGTACACAAGAAGACCCATAACGACATGATATTATGTCCTAAGGGGTCATATGGTGTCATGAGACACCATATGACCCCTTAGGACACAATATGACCCCTAACAATACCTAAGGGGTCATATGGTGTCCTAAGGGGTTATATGATGTCCTAGGAACCTTTAGGACATAGTATTACCCCTTAGCACACCATACAACCCCTAACAACACCATATGGTGTCCTAAGGGGTCATAGGACACCATATGACCCGTTAGGACACAATATGACCCCTAACGACATATTGTGTCCTAAGGGGTCATATGACACCATATGACCCCTAATGACAATGTATGGTGTCCTAAGCGGTCATATTGTATCCTAGGGGTTCATAGGACACCATATGACCCCTAACAACACAAAATGATGCCTAACTATACCTAAGGGATCATATGGTGTTCTAAGGGGTCATCAAACACCATATGATCCCTTAGCACATCTTACGACCCATAATGACACCATACGGTGTCCTAAGGGGTCATAGAACACCATATGACCCCTTAGGACACCATACGATGTATACTGACACCATATCCTATCCTAAGGGGTCATCAGACACCATATGACCCCTTAGGAGATAATACGACCTATAACAACATAATATGGTGTCCTAAGGGATCATAGAACACCATATGACCCCTTAGAACACCATACGACCCATAACAGCACCATGTGGTGTCGTAAGGGTTCATAACACACTATATGACTCCTAACATCATCATATAGTGTCCTAAGGGGTTATTAGACACCATATGACCCCTTAGGACACAATACAACCCCTTAGGACATAAAATAAACCCTAACACCACCTAAGGGGTCATATAGTTTCCTAAGGGGTCATAGGACACCATATGACTCCTTAGCACACCATACGACCCCTAATGACACCATATGGTGTCCTAAGGGGTCATAGGACACCATATGACACATAAAGACACCAAATGGTGTCCTAAGGTGTTATATGGTGTCCTAAGGGGTCATAGGAAACCATATGACCCATAACAACACCATATGACCCATAATGATACCATATCATGTCCTAAAGGATCATAAGACACAATATGACCACTTAGAACACAATATGACCCCTAACGATATCATATAGTGTCCTAAGGGGTCATAGGACACCATATGGCCTCTTATGACACAATATGACCCCTAATAGTGTCATATGGTGTCATAGGGGGTTATAGAACACCATATGATCCCTTAGGATACCATAAGACCCATAACGACACCATATGATGTCCTAAGGGATCATATGGTGTCTTAAAGGGTCACGTGACACCATATAACCTCTTAGGACATAGTATGACCCCTAACAAAACCTAATGGATCATATAGTGTCTAAGGGTTAATACGATGTTCTGTGACCCCTTAAGACACAATATGACCCCTTAGCACACCATACAACCCCCAATGATACCATATGGTGTCCTAAGAGGTCATAGGACACCATATGACCCATTAGGACACAATATGACCCCTAACAATACCTAAGGGGTCATAGGAAACCATATGACCTCTTAACACACTATACGACCCCTAATGACACCATATGGTGTCCTAAAGGCTCATAGAACACCATATGACCCCTTAGGACACCATAAGACCCATAACAACATCATATGGTGCCCTAAGGTGTCATATTGTGTCCTAAAGGTTAATGAGACACCATATGACCCTTTAGGACACAATATGACCCCTAACGACACTTGAGGGGTCATATGGTGTCCTAATGAGTCATAAAAATGTCCTATGGCCCTTTAAGATACAATATGACCCCTTAACACACCATATAACCCCTAATGATTCCATATGGTATCCTAAGGGGTTATAAGATGCTATATGGTGTCCTGAGGTGTTATAAGATACCATATGACCTGTTAGGACACAATATGACCCCTAACAACACGTAAGGGGTCATAGGACACTATATGAACCCCTAGGACACAATATAACCCCTAATGACACCTAATGGGTCATATGGTGTCCTAAGTGGTCATATGATGTCCTATGACCCCTTAAGACACAATATGACCCCTTAGCACACCACACAACCCCTAACGACACCATATGGTGTCCTAAGGGGTCATAGGACACCATATGACTTGTTAGGACACAATATGACCCTAAACAACACCTAAGGGATCGTATGGTATCCCAAGGGGTCATATGGTGTCCTAAGGGGTCATAGGACCTATGACCCCTTAGGACACCATATGACCCATTAGCACACCACACAACCCCTAACGACACCATATGGTGTCCTAAGGGGTCATAGGACACCATATGACTTGTTAGGACACAATATGACCCTAAACAACACCTAAGGGATCGTATGGTATCCCAAGGGGTCATATGGTGTCCTAAGGGGTCATAGGACACCATATGACCCCTTAGGATACCATACGATCCATGATGACACCATATGACCCCTTAGGACACAATATGACCCCTAACAACACCTTAGGGGTCATATGGTGTCCGCAGTAGTCATATGAAATCTTATGACCCCTTATCACACCATACGAACCCTAACGACACCATATGGTGTCTTAAGGGGTCATAGGATACCATATGACCCCTTAGGACACCATACGACCCATAACAACAACATATATTGTTTTAAGGAGTCATATGGTGTCCTAAGAGGTCATAGGACACCATATGACCCATAATGATATCATATGGTGTCCTAAGGGTTCATAGGACACCATATGACTCATTAGGACACAATATGATCCCTAACAACACCTAAGGGGTCATATGGTAAAGTTAGAGGTGAGGATAGGTATGACAAAGAGATGGTATTTAGGGAAGAGAGAATTAGAGAGAGTTGGGGGTAATTAGGGGTTGGGAGAATAGGGGGGATGGGAAAGTATCAACAAAGGGAGAGAGGGAGAGATGTGGAGAGAGGTTCAAAGAGAGAGCTCTAGAGAGAAGGTAATTAGGGCAAGGGGAGAGGGGGAGAGAGAGGGAGGGAGTATCAAAAAAGGAAGAGGGGGAAGAGATGGGGAGAGAGCCCTTTGATTACCCTCTCTCTAGTCCATATCTTTGTTAATACTTCTCTCTTCCCCTCTATTCCCCCTAATTATCCTCTTTATCACCCTCTTCACCTCTCTCCACATCTCTCCCTCTCTCCTTTTGTTGATACTTACTCTTCTTCCTATCTTCTTATGTGATAATTACACCCAACTCTCTCTCACATTGTTTATTTCCCTCAATTACTCGCGATCACCTCTCTCCTCCTATGGGTTTATAGATACTTCCCTCTCCCCCCCTCCCCACCCCCTAATTACTGTCTATGTCTCTCATCACCTCTTTCCCCATCTCTCTTCTCTCTTTGTTGATACTTTCCCCTCTCCCCCTCTCCTCCTACCCCCTAATAATCTCAAACTCTCCCTCTCATTCTCTCTTCACCCCAATCACCCCCTCCTTCTCTCTTTTCACCTACCACCTAATTACCTCTATCTCTCTCTCACACACTCTCTCTTCCCCCTAGTTACTCTCTCCTTCTCACCTCTCTCCCCCTCTCCTTTTTTTGATACTTCCCTATGCCTCTCCTTCTCCCCTCTGAATTTTGTTTCTAGAGATGAGAATAAAATGCAGAGAGACTAGTCTAGATCTTAGGGAAGAGAGAGTGACATAGACTAGGAAATTATGAAGAGGTAGAAATATAAGCACCTTGTAGAGCTTGAGAGAATGAATGAGGTATTCAATGATAGTTAGAGATATAGGTCTAGAGAGAGATGTATAAATATGGACAAAAGAGAGGGAGGAAGAAACAAACAAGTGGAGTGATAGGTTTAGGAAAGAGAGGTGGAGAAAGGAACAAAATAGATAACATGGTTTATCAAAATTTATCGAGCTTAATAAAATTCATAAATTTAATATTATTAATTACTTATTTAGTTTATTTTGAGATAATTGTTACAAAAATTCATGCAATAAGGAAATGATATGAAAAAGTCATGAGTTTTTTATGTTTTAAAAATGAAGGATGAATTTAAATGAATTATAATTATTATTTAAAACAAATAATTGAAAATATACCTATTCCATATCATAGAGCTCTTAATTACCTTTCCAATGCCTATAAAAAATCAAAATTTTGATATAAAATGCGAAAGTCATCCCCAATTTACTAAAATATATTTTTTTATTTTTTCAAAATGTATATCCAATTTTTAAACATACATTTTTCCCTCCATCTTTTCGTTTAGGTTTTCTTTGGGATTTGTCTTGGAAGTGAGAAGCCTGGAAAGTCAACTGAAAAACGTGTTTTTCAGTATTCCTTGATTTTCCAGACTTTACACTGGTGGTTGACGACTTTTTTTATAGCCAAAATTGATAAAATAAAAAGGGCTTTTTAAGGGCGTTCTCATATTTCCAACAATATAAGGCTTGTCTTATTTTGACTTTAATAAATTATTATTATTTATTTCCTGATTGAATTCGGACAAAAGTCCTGATTGATAGACTGATTGAAAAACACTCATAACTTTCAAACCTTATAACATTTTTTGAATCTGAAACATGAATCACATCCTATGCTTCATCTACTATAGGGAAAAAAAAAAAAATGAATTTCATAAGGTTTTGACCAAGTTAAGGTGGTCAGACGTAGGAGTTTCTAAATTTTTGAAAAGCTGTAGTAAAAAATTCATAAATAATTATTTACTCTATAAAAATTATAAAAAAATATGTGTCACATTTGGACATGAGTCTAATACTTATATTATAAATCTTATTAAAAAATATTATGATTTGATTGTGATTAGGGTGGTCGGACATACACCTATTTCTTATCTTTTTCCTGAAATTTAAGTGCCACTACATTGAAATTTGAAATTTTCATCAAATAGGATTTTTTTTTCAAAAAACAACTAGTAGCTTAAAAATTAAATTAAATTTTCTATAAATTCTCTTCTTACATATTTTAAAAATAATGTTCAAAACTTATTCAATTTTTCATGTCAAGTTGTATAACTCTGGTTTTTTAAAATTTCATTGCCACTTAAGGGCTTGTTTTGGCACACAATGATCCTGCAAATACCCTTAATCAAAAATCACTCAACTTATCGGGACCAAAAGGGTGCCAGTAATGCATCCAAACATCTAGTGTTGGCATTAATGACAAAAAATCAATGCAACATATAATCAATTCCACCAAATGACCAACAATCTCCCCCTTTGGCATTGATGGCAACACTAGATGTGAAAAATATCTAAGTACCAAGAAATGCTAAACAAGTCTCCCCCAATGGAAGACAACAAACAATCTCCCATAGATAGCTCTGAATATCTTTTCATTTTTCACAACAATATCACTGCCCCTTTCTTTTTCTTTTTCACTCTTTTTTTTCACAACAATATCACTCCCCCTTTGACATCAATATCAGAAATCTGATAGAAGTATCAGAGAAAAAACATAAGCCTCTAAATAACAAAGTTGACTACTCCCCCTGAACAGTAGCATCCCACATCAGTGATATAATGAATAATATCTCTGATAATGCATGCTAGACTAATGCCAAACCACATCAATCAAGTCTCTACAGGAGGGGTAGAAATTCCCAATCTGTCTCTCAAGTACTCATTCCTGGGATAAAGGTTTAGCGAAAATATCTGCAATATGCTCTTTAGTCTTCACATAAATCAATCTAACTTCATTTGCTTCCACCTTCTCCTTCAAAAAGTTATACTTGATAGATATGTGATTTGTTTTAGAATGAAATACCAGATTCTTTGATATATCAATAGCAATAGAGTTATCACAGTGAATAACTACCAGTGCATCACAATCCACCTTTATATCCTTCAACATTGCTTCATCCATAAAACTTGTGTATAGTTAGTAATAGTAGCAACATACTTAGCTTCAGTAGTAGATAAAGAAGTACATGACTATTTCTTGCTGATCCATGAAACCAACTTCTTTCCAAGAAATAAAGCTCCACTGAAAGTACATATTCAATCATCAACATCTATATATGCACATAAAGTAAAGTTATCATCCTAAGGGTACCACGAGCCATATTCTGATGTACCTTGCAAGTATCTAAAAATCATTTTCACCACCATCTCATGATTTTCTCTAGGATCACTCTGAAATCTTGAAACAATACAAACATCATTCATAATGTCAGGCCTAGTCCGAGTCAAATAAAGTAGACCTCCAATCATAAGTTTGTATCTTGTAGGATTTATCGGTGCAAAAACATCTTTTCTTGTCAATTTCTCAATTCTAACCATACGAGTACTTACCGGTTTAGAGTCTCCCATATCAAATTTTCTCAATAATTCCTTAGCATATTTAGTTTGACAGATAAAAATACCCTTGTCAGTCTGAGTAATCTACAAACCTAAGAAAAATTTCATCTCACTAATCATAGACATCTCAAATTCTTTCTCCATATTCTTAGAAAATTCTATGCATAACTTATCTTCACCTCTAAACATAATGTCATCAACAAATACTTCAACAATCAGTATATCATCATCAGTGATTTTATAATATAAATTATTGTTAGCACTACTTTTAGTAAAATCAAGCTTCAAAAGATATTTATCCAACCTTGCATACGAAGCTCTAGGTGCTTGTTTTGTTGGCATTACAATAGAAAGGAGATTGTTGGCATTTCATTAAGGATATTGAGAAGGTTGTTGGAGATTATTGATATAACTGAAGAAGGATGATTATTGTCTTTATAATATTATTTTATCATTGATGTCAAGAAATTGATTTTTTGATTCAGTATGATGTTGCCATATCTTGAGAAGTATGTATTGATGAGAATTAAGATGTCAGTAAGTGACACAGAAAGAATGTGATGAATAAGGGGAGAAATGAGTTATTCAATGGGTAACTATTACCGAGTTGGACAATGATGAGATCATGTTGTTTAGATTGTTTTGATATCCTACATATGTTGTTGATCGTAAGGTTAATACTACTATGTCACCGAGCAAAGAACCTAGTTGGTAAACCTTAAGGTTATTGATATCGGTTAACGAAGGCAGAATGTCCACCGAGTGAAGTTTAGTATTTATCAAGTTGCAACTGAGCTATGACAGATCGCATTGGATGGATAACAACATTATTTAATGAAGGATACTAATGAGCTGGAGATGAATAAATGATTGGTATGTTGTGCATGAAGTTTGTTAAGGATCTAGGGCAATGGAAAATCAAAAGGAAGATCTACAACACAGATTGAACTACAATAACCTAGCACAAGGTCCTAGGAAGGAATGCAAGTTCCAAGGTGAGGTAAAACATTTTCAGATCGAAGGATACATTGAACCTAGTCAAGATTGAAGATCTGATGGCTATGATTGATCATGGGAAATGTGATCAAGAAGATTAAGCGGTTAGCAAATTGTTTATAAATAAGGAATTGTTGATAAATAATGGATGCAGGCAAGTGTAAGCACAAGGATGCTACATAGTGATTACCAAGAACAAAATCTTGAAGACATGTTTGAATAATAGTGTAGGGAGCCCAGCAAAGGGGCAAGATAAGTCCTATGACTAGACAGTTTTGAGAAAATAAGAATCTGCTTTACCATTTTAGATGTGAAGTTGTAGATATATTTTATTATTGTTGTTTATTTTGTAAGTGACAGAAAATATCTTAACCGAGTGGACTTAACAATCTTATTTTTAAACCCTCTACAAAGGTAACATTCTAAATGAGTGTTTGAAATCCTTTGACAAGGTCACTTCGAACAAAGTGAAGATCCTAACAGATCTGAGGGAAATCCCTTAACCTGGTCACATCTAGCAATGCGTTTGTAATCTTTAACAGGATTTGCTTTTAACCAAGCATACTCTAGAAGAGTATATTTCTTAGTGGGTCCGAAATCCCATAGTGGTTTTTCCCTATTTGGGTTTCCACATTAAATATGGTGTTATATGTGTCATGATGATTATGTGTTTATGAGTTAGCATGTTTAGCAGTTTTTGGTTATATTGTTGAAGTATAAGTTACCGAGGTTGAATCTGTTGATTTTATGGAAGATTAAGTTTGTATGATTCACCCCCCCTCTCATCCTATTGGCTATTGGCATCAGAACTTTACAATTGGTATTAGAGTTGTGGACTCCAGAAGAAAAGTTTAAAGGTACTTGAGGAAAAGATCCAAAGATGTATAAAAGGGATGCACCAAAGCTGAACAAGTCAAGTTTCTCCACATGGCAGAAAAGGATGAAGCTGCATTTATCAGGAATTGGAGAATATGCAACATATTATTTGGAGAATGATTACATACCACCAAGCACCAACCCGATGACCTTGGAATAGATAAAGGCAAAGCAAGAACATATTCAAGCTATGATTGAAATAACAGCAACATTGACTGACTCAGAATTTAATGATCTAGAAGGCTGTAATGATGCAAAAGAAATGTTGACCAAGCTCATATCTATATAAGGCAATGATGAACATGTTGAAAGAGAAAAAGTAGATAGTCTAAGAGGACAACTTGAATCCATGAGAATGAATGAAGGTGATAAAATAACTCAATACAGTACAAGGTTAAAGGAGACTGTCAATCAAATCAAAGGAGCAGGAGGAACTATTGAAGAAAAGGATGTAACAAGTAAGTTGCTTAGAACCCTTCTACCTACTTATGCAATCCGAGACTCTGCAATCAATGAACTAAGGTCTATACCAAATATGCCAATTTATTTGGATCTACTATTGGTAAGCTACATGCATTTGAGTTAAGTAATTTTGATAATAGTGGGTCTTTGGTAAATAAAGTAGAATCTGCATTCAGTTCTTTTCATATTGGTGAATCTGATGATTACAATGATAGAATGAGTAAGTATTGTGAAGGGAATCATAGTGGAGCAAGTGAAAGATTTTGCAAAAACATGGAAGAGGTACACAAACTATATGAAGAAATCAAAAAGCAAGAAGAGTTTGAAGCATTATTAGACAAGAGGTTACCGAGAGGCAAAGGTAAGTATAAAGGAAAGCTACCTTTAAAATGTTTTAACTGTGATAAAATAGGACATATGGCTTCTAACTATCTTGACAAAGAATCTAGTGAAAAGAGAGAATATCGGGATAATAGGCAGAAAGACAACCAATATAGAGGACACCGAGACTTCAGAAGGAGAGACAGAAAGACATGCCTAGTATCTGATGAGGAATCCAATGATGATAAATCTGATGAAACTGATATAGAGGAAGTTGTTTATGTGGCTATTAAAGATGGATCAGATGAAGATAAGTATGAAGAAAAAGCCCTAATATCTCACATAAATAATAATGTTGTTTGAATCATAGACAATGGATGCTCACAATCACATGATAAGTGATAAACACAAATTTGTTAAATTAGAAGATTATGATGGAGGCTATGTAAGATTTGGTAATGATGCACCATGTCTAGTAAAAGGTAAAGGCTCTATCACACTTCTTGACAATGCTAAATGTGATGATGCATACTGGGTTGAAGGTTTGAAATACAATTTGTTGAGTGTAGCACAACTAAACAATATAGGATACCGAATAGAATTCTAGAAGGGATGTGTCAAAGTTCATGACAAACATGGAAAGCTGGCTGCTACCGGGACACAAACAAAAGGTAATACATTTCATCTTGACTCAACTTAGAACAAATGTCTATATGCAAAAATAGAAGATGCCTGGCTATGGAATAAAAGGTTTTGTCATGTAAATTTTGATAATCTGATCAAAATAAGTAAGAAGCACTGAGTAAGAGGTCTATCGATCTTAGAAAAACTTGAGAATGCTATGTGTTGAGGATGCCAGATGGGTAAGATGATAAGATCAAGCTTTACAAGTAAGTCCTACACTTCTAAAGGAATTTTAGATCTAGTACACACTGATCTTTGTGGTCCCATGAAAGTTCAAAGTTATTACGGTGATAAATATTTCATATTATTTGTGGGTGATTACTTGAGGTTGATGTCAGTTATGTTTTTTTTTTTTAAATCAGAAGCTTTTCAAATGTTTAAATGGTACAAGGAAAGAGTTGAAAATGAAACATGAAGACAGCTAAAATGTCTTAGACTTGATAGAGGAGGAGAATTCACTTCTGATGAATTTAACTTATTCTGCAATGATCATGGTATAAAAAGGCAAGTGTTTGCATCGAGAACACCTCAGCAAAATGGGATAGTTGAGAGAAGAAATAGATCAATTGTGGATTGTGCCAGAACCCCAATGATAGAAAAGAGGGTACCTCAAAAAATTTGGAGAGAAGCAATCAGCACTTGTATTTACACCCTGAACCGAGTACAACTGAAGAAAGGAACTATGAAGACACCATATGAAATCCAGTATGACAAGAAACCTAATGTGAGTTATTATAAAATCTTTGGAAGTAGATGTTATGTTCACAAAGATGACAGAAATGGAATATTTGATCAGAAAAGCAAGGAAGGAACATTTCTTGGTTATTTTCTAGAAGTAAAGCATTTAAATGTCTGATCAAATCATCTAACAAAATAGTAGAAAGTTAAAATGTGAAAATTGATGAATTTGTAGAAAGAAATGATGAAGGAAATTCCAAAGAACTAGAAAATTATGAAGAATTTGTTTATGTTCAACTGAGAAGTCCTACTGAGAAAGTTGCTGAAGAAAATGAAGATAATATCTAGTTACTGAGTGATGAAGAAGATCATACCGAGCCTACCAAGCCTATATTAGCCAAATACGTCTGAAGAAATCATGCTGCGAGTCAGATTATATGAGATAATAATGATCCAGTGATGACAAGGAACAAACTGAGATAGAATACCTGTTTGATATCTAAATTTGAATCAAGAATAGTAAAAGAGGCATTTAACAATGAAGATTGGGTAAATGCTATGACAGAAGAGATTGATCAAATCAAGAAGAATGAAACATGGACACTGGTCCCAAGATCGAAGGACAAAAATGTAATTGGTACAAAGTGGATTTTTAGAAACAAGCTAAATGAAAAAGGTGAGGTCACTCAGAACAAAGCAAGACTAGTTTGCAAAGGTTATGCTCAAGAAGAAGGAATAGATTATGGTGAGACTTTTGCACCTGTGGCTAGACTTGAGGGAGTAAGAAAATTGGTGGCATATGCTGCTTTCAAAAATTTCAAGGTATATCAAATGGATGTTAAATCTATATTTTTGAATAGTATACTAGAAGAAGAAGTTTATATTGAACAACCTGAAGGATTTGTTGAAGACAGGAGTAAAGATTAGGTATGTAAATTGAACAAAGCTTTATATGGTCAGAAACAAGCACCTAGAGCATGGTATGAGCGACTGCACTCTTACTTGATTAAGATTGGATTTATAAGGACACATGAAAACAACAATATGTACATGAAGAATGATGAGGACAATGGAATACTGATCTCAACCATATTTGTTGATGACATTATATTTTGTGGAAATGATTCTCTATGCAAAAACTTTGGTAATGAAATGTGCAAAGAATTTGAGATGTCATTAATCGGTGAGATAAAGTATTTTATAGGTTTACAGATACTGCAAATGAAAGATGAGATTTTCATTACTCAATCCAAGTACATAAAGGAAATCTTGAAGAAGTTTGGAATGGAGGATTCAAAACTTGTAAGTACTCCTATGACTACTAGTTGTAAACTATCAAAGAATGATGAATCTGCATCTGTTGATGAGACACTTTACCGATCCATGATTGGAAAGTTACAATATGTTGTGCACAATAGACTGGATATAGCACATGCAGTAGGTATTATTACAAGATTCTTTGCAGATCCCAAGGAAACCCATATGAAAACAATCAATATAATTTTCAGATACCTGAGAGGCACTAAAGACTATGGATTAGTATATGAAAAGAGGAATGATTTTGATTTAAAAGTTTATACTGATGCTGATTGGGCAGGAAACATTGATGACAAGAAAAGAACAAGTGGTGGAGCTTTCTTTTTAGGAGAAAGACTAGTGAGTTGGCTTAGCAAGAAACAAGGATGCATTTCACAATCAACAGCTGAAGCTGAATATGTTGCTGCAGCATTGAATTGCACCAATATAGCATGGATCAAGCAACTATTGGAAGGTATAAATGAGAAGGTTATCAAGCCAGTAACTATATTCTATGATAATACGAGTGCCATTAACATTTCAAAGAATCTGGTAATGCACTCTAAGACAAAACATATCTCTATAAAGTATCATTATCTCATAGAAGAAGTTCAAGAGAAGAAAGTTGTGTTGGAATATATTAGTTCAAAGGAGAAAATAGCAGACATCTTCACAAAACCACTACCAAGGGACACTTTTGAGTATCTCAGAAGCAAGTTAGGGGTCCTACCCCTATCTTCTATTCACTGACAGAGTTTGGTGAAAGCATCAATTCAATAAATATACAAAATATCATTTGTGGATCGATGCTGATTTACACACTTTAGGAAGTTTTCTAAAAGTGTGCAGGAATAGGATTGAAGGAAAAATTGCTCTGATCGAGTTTTAGATGTTACATTTGCATGTGTAACTCAGTAAAAGCAAGCACTTCACAACAGAAGAGTTCATGATTTAGTTCTTTTACTTTTTGGCATTGTTGTCAAAGGCAGAGAAGACAAAAAGGGAGAAGACTAAATGGAGAAAATAACAGGAGACTAATGATAGGGGGAGTAGACGAACAGGAGAATATTTTAACAACTCAAGGATTATAGGAGAAGTCTAATAGCAATCTGAATCTGAATCAGTTGGAATAAATCAAGTTGGTATTGCCATTTAATTGTTGGTTTTGCCATCAATGCCAAAGGGGGAGATTGTTGGCATTTCATTAAGGATATTGAGAAGGTTGTTGGAGGTTATTGATATAACTGAAGAAGGATGATTACTATCTATATAATATTATTTTATCATTGATGTCAAGAAATTGATTTTCTAATTCAGTATGATGTTGCCATATCTTGAGAAGTATGTATTGATGAGAATTGAGATGTCGGTAAGTGACACAGAAAGAATGTGATGAATAAGGGGAGAAATAAGTTATTCAATGGGCAACTATTAATGAGTTAGACAATGATGAGATCATGTTGTTTAGATTGTTTTGATATTCTTCATATGTTGTTGATCATAAGGTTAATACTATAATATGTCACCGAGCAAAGAACCTAGTTGGTAAACCCTAAGGTTATCGATAATGTTAATGAAGGCAGAATGTGTACCGAGTGAATTTTAGTATTTATCGAGTTGAAACTGAGTTATGATAGATCACATTGGATGGATAAAAACATTATTTAATGAAGGATACTGATGTGCTGAAGATGAATAAATGATTGGTATGCCACACATGAAGTTTGTTAAGGATCTACGGCAATGGAAAATCAAAAGGAAGATCTACAGCATAGATTGAACCACAATAACCTAGCATAAGTTCCTAGGAAGGAATGCAAGTTCCAAGGCAAGGTAAAACATTTTTAGATCGAAGGATACATTGAACCTAGTCAAGATTGAAGATTTGATGGCTATGATTGATCATGGGAAATGTGATCAAGAAGATTAAGCGGTTTGCAAATTGTTTATAAATAAGGAATTGTTGATAAACAATGGATGCAGGCAAGTGTAAGCACATGGATGCTACATAGTGATTACTGAGCATAGAAGCTTGAAGACCTATTTGAATAATAGTGTAGGGAGCCTAGCAAAGGGACAAGATAAGTCCTATAACTAGACAGTGTTGAGAAAATAAGAATCTACTTTAGCATTTTAGATGTGAAGTTGTAGATATATTTTATTACTGTTATTTATTTTGTAAGTGACAAAAAATCTCTTAACCAAGTGGACTTAACAATCTTATTTGTATACCCTCTAGCAAGGTAACCTTCTAAATGAGTGTTTGAAATCCTTTGACAAGGTCACTTCTAACAAAGTGAAGATCCTAATAGATTTGAGGTGAATCCCTTAACTAAGTCACATATAGCAATGTGTTTGTAATCTTTAACATGATTTTCCTTTAACCGAGCATACTCTAGAAGAGTATATTTCTTAGTGGGTTCAAAATCCCACAGTGGTTTTTCCCTATTTGGGTTTCCATGTTAAATCTGGTGTTATATGTGTCATGATGATTATGTGTTTATGAGTTAGCATGTTTAGCAGTTTTTGGTTATATTGCTGAAGTATAAGTTATCGAGGTTCAATATGTTGATTTTATGGAAGATTAAGTTTGTATGATTCACCCCCCCTCTCATCTTGCTAGCTATTGGCATCAGAACTTTACATGTTTCAATCCATATAAAGCTTTCCTTAATTTGCAAACTATATCTGTATCATCTAATAGTGAAAAACCATTAGGTTACTGAATATAAACTTCCTCATCAAGATCCCCATTCAGGGAATGCACATTTAACATCCATCTAATAAATCTTGTAGTTTTTATAAGAAACATAGGCAAGAAATAATCTTACAGCTTTAATCCTAGCTACAGGTACCAAAGACTCTCCATAATCAGTTCCTTCTTTTTGAGAATATCCTTTACAAACCAATCTAGCCTTATTCTTTATAGCTTGAGCATCCTCATTCAATATATTTATAAAAACCCAATTAGTTCCAATAACATTTTATTATTAGGCTGGGGAACCAAGGTCCATGTTTTTCTCAATCTAATATAGTTCTTCTTCCATAGCTTTCAACGAATGTTCATCTTTACATACCTCAATTATTGATACCGGTTCAACTTGTGAAATTAAATATACCTCATTAGTTTCCAGTATTCTTCTTGTCATCACACTATTCCTCTTATCCCCAATGATTTGATCTTCTGAATGATTCAATCTCACATACCTAGGGGTCTTCTGACTTTTTGTTCCTCTTCCCTATTCTTCAATTACTGTAGAATTCTCTGATGTTGCCAGAGTAACTAGTTCAACTCTCTATTCTGGTAAAGGTGCTACTGATTCAGATATAATCATTTCCACTTTCGGTTCCTTCTTATAAACTCTGATTTCACTTTTGTTCAGCTCGTCCACTTTGACATTAGCACTCTCCATAATTCTTTGCAATCTCTTGTTATAACTATAGGTATTTTGGTATGGTTTTGTCATTGATGTCAACACCTACTGAATACAAGCACCTTGAAGATCCGACAACATTCACCGGCAAGCAAGTAAATTGTGCAATAGTTACTGGTATATGGTTCACTGGCAGGATATATTGTTCACCAGTACCTAGAATGATATGGAAGACACTTGGTAATGTTGAAGACATCATGTGGACACTTTGTTTTGAAGAATTAATAATTGGTATATTCATATTTGCATATTTGCTTTTACTGACAAATAGGTCCAGGTTATCTAGGGTTACACCGACAGGTTTATCTTTTCTAGATCAGCATGGCACGCTATGGAGATGATTTATTATTATTGTAAATGCATTTAGCCGACATGTTTAATCGGTTATTGCATCGGATATTATATTCTATAAAAATATTTTATTGTAATATCTTGTAGAGCTGACCTACTAAAATTGGTCTTAGGGTATGGTATAATTGTAAGATCTTATTTGTAAGATCAAGTGTGGAATGCGAAAAAGAATTGAGTGAAGGTATATGCGAGATCAAGCAAGGATATACATGAAGACATCATTTGAAGGTGAAGTTAGGTTTCTGTAGAAGAATATCAACATTACACCGGTATTGAATCCAGCATATGAAGATGCTATTTTATGCAGTACATTCTTATTGGATTTAACCATCCAACTGTAGTCAGTGTGACTCCCATTTTTTGATTGAGCAGTGAACTCTAGGCTGTTGGCCTTTCTGCATGTGCAGACCCCATTTATGTACACTTACTATCTGCAATAGTATCATCTAATTGTGGGTAAGGTTTCCCATCATGGTTTTTCCCCTTATAGGGTTTCCACGTACAAATATTGGTGTTATGTGTTGTGGATGACTTTATGTTTATGTTTCATGCGTTAATCCTTATCAGTATAGCAATTTACTATTAACACTGTCTACCGGCATACCTAACTAATTTACCGGTATTAAACATTAAGTTGGTTAATTAGTTTTTGGTTTGAATTTATTAGACAACTGATTCACCTCCCCCCCTCTCAGTTGTCTCCGGGAGCTAACAATTGGTATCAGAGCTTAGTCCTCTTTTGCAGAAGTTTAACAACTTGAGGAGATCCAATGTCTACTAATTATTTTAGGAAGGACAGTCCTAAACTTGATGGAACCAACTATGGGATATGGAAGATCAGAATGGAGACACATCTGAATTTCATTGGTAAAGACATCTAGGAAGTTACTAAGAATAGTTATACTACTGCTATAGCTGGTCAGACTGCTCCAACTACCTTATCTAAAGATGAAAAAAATGATTGCAAAGCAAGAGAAACACTTTTGAGTGCATTATTAGATCAACAAATCATAGGATTATTAGATAGGTCTACTGCTAAAGCTAATTGGGATCACTTGGAAACACTGAATGAAGGATATTCAATAGTCAAAATTACAAAACTTGAAAGCTTCCGAGTCAGGTATGAGCATCTAAAAATGGAAGAAGATGAAAGGATTTTTGCTTCTATGGAAAGAGTAAATGAAATTGTTTTGGGTATTAAATGTTGTGGAGGAACCTTGAGTGAGGATGAAATTGTTTCAAAAAATTTAAGAGGTTTTCCACCGGCATATAAAATGAAGGTTACTGCTATAAATGAGTTAAGAACAATGCCTAATACATCAGTAACTAGGGATACATTGATTGGAAAAATCTTAGCTTTTGAAATTGAGGAATTTGGTCCTATTGCTACTATAAAAACTGATTTGGCCTTTATAGCATCAACATCATCTGCTCCATCATTTGACAAATCAAACTGGAGAGCCTTTTATACAAGAGAACTTGAAGAATCCAGAAAGGAGAATGAAGAGCTTGAAGAACTTGAAGCACTATTTGCAAGGAAAATGCCAAAAGGTCCAATTGGAAGTAAGTATGAAGGTAAAGCACCCTTTAAATGTTTTAACTGCAATAAGATTGGTCATATGGATTCAAGATGCCCTGATAGACATGCTGGACTAAGAGAAGAAGCTAGAAGAACATACAAGCCTAATCCTGAATATCAGAGATACAAATTGAACAAAGATAAATCTTGTTACATTGCTGATGAAGGTGTGACTGATGATTCTGATGAGGATCCAACAGACAATGGATGGGTTTTTGTTGCTATAACAGAAGATCAACCGGCACCTATTGCTCAACTGGTAGAACAAGCCCTAGCAGCTAAAGTTGAAGCAAATGATGAATGGATCATTGAATCAGGATGCTCACATCATATGACTGGAGACAAAGGTAAATTCTTGAACTTTCAAGAATACAATGGAGGTTTAGTAAGATTTGGAGATGACAAAGCCTATTCAATCAAAGGTAAGGGTTCAATATCTCTTGATGGTAAGCATAACACTAACAATGTCTACTATGTTGAAGGATTAAAGCATAATCTTTTAAGTGTTGGTCAACTAGTTGAGAAGGGATTTTAGTTACAATTTAAAAATGGAAAATGTAAAATCATGAATAGAACTGGTTTGGAAATTGCAACCAGTAATCAGACTAGAGGCAATATCTTTCATTTGAATAACAATGAAAAGGCATGCTTAATTGCACATATAGATGAAAGTTGGTTATGGTATAAGAGATTATGTCATGTAAACTTTGATTGCATAGTAAAAATCAGTACTTCTAAGGCAGTTAGAGATCTACCTAAAATTGTGAAACCTCATAATACAATTTGTAAGGAATGTCAATTTGGAAAACAAGTTAGAGCTAGTTTCAAAAGTATTCCAGAAAAATCCAATAATGCTCTTGATTTAATTCACACTGATTTATGTGGTCCAGCCAGAACTAGAATCTTACAAGGTGATAGCTATTTCATGCTAATTATTGATGATTATTCTAGAATGTGTTGGGTTACTTTTCTCAAAGAGAAATCAAAAGCACTTGGAAAGTTCAAACTATTCAAAGCAATGGTTGAAAATGAAACCGGTAAGAAAATCAAATGTTTAAGATCAGATCAAGGAGGAGAATTCACATCTAAGGACTTTAATACATTCTGTGATGTGAATGGAATCAGAAGACAATTATCAGCACCTCGGGCACCACAGCAGAATGGAGTTGTTGAAAAGAAAAATAGAACTATCTTGGATGTAGCTAGAAGTATGTTATCAAAAGAAAATTTACCACATGTGTATTGGAGAGAGGCAGTTAGCACTGCTGTCTATACATTCAACAAAGTTCACATCAAAGGTGAAACCGGTAAGACCCCTCATGAACTATGGTTTGGTAACACTCCTACTCTTAAGTATTTTAAAATTTTTGTAAGTAAATGTTATATTAGAAGAGATGAGTATATTGGAAAATTTGATCCTAGAAGTGATGAAGGAATATTTCTTGGTTATTCATCTAAGAGCAAGGCATATAGATGTTTTAATAGAAGATTGCAGAAAATTGTTGAGAGTACAAATGTAAAAATTGATGAACAATTCAGAGAAACGTCAAAATATATAGACTCTGAACCAGGAACAGAAATTGTGACAAATGAACCTATACTGAATCCACCAGTACAGAATGAAGATCCAGTTACCCCGATATCATCAGAAGATTCCACAATAATTGAAGAATAACAACAAACTAAGACACCTCGGTATGTAAGATTGAATCATTCTAAAGATTAGATAATTGGAAAGAAATTTAAAGGAGTTATGACAAGAGGAAGATTGGCAAATGAAGAGGTATGTCTTATTTCTCAAATTGAACCATCATCTATTAATGAGGCATGTGAAGATAAATTTTGGATTAAAGCTATGGAAGAAGAATTAGGACAAATTGAGAAAAATAATACTTGGACATTAGTTCCCCGGCCTAAAGATAAAAATGTAATTGGAACTAAATGAGTATTTAGAAACAAACTTAATGAATATGGTAAGGTTGTCAGAAATAAAGCAAGACTAGTGTGTAAGGGATATTCTCATAAAGAAGGAGTTGATTACAATGAAACCTTTGCACCGGTAGCCATAATTGAGGCAGTTAGATTATTCTTGGCTTTTGCAACTCACAAGGACTACAAAGTTTATCAAATGGATATTAAATGTGCATTTTTGAATGGAGATCTTGAAGAAGAAGTATATATTGAACAACCTGATTAATTTTCTTTGATAGATGACAATGATATGGTTTGCAGGTTAAGAAAAGCTCTATATGGATTGAAACAAGCCCCAAGAGATTGGTATGCAAGGTTGGATAAGTATCTTTTGAAGATTGGTTTTACTAAAGGAAATGCAAATAGAAATTTATATTACAAAATAACTAATGATGACATCTTGATTATTGAAGTATTTGTTGATGATATAATCTTTGGAGGAGAAGATGGATTATGTAAGGAATTTTCTCTTGAAATGCAGCAAGAATTTGAAATGTCTATGATTGGAGAAATAAAATTATTTTTAGGTTTGCAGATTTCTCAGATTGATAAAGGTATATTTTTGAGTCAATCCAAGTACTTGAAAGAATTACTTAAGAAATTTGGGATGAAGAACTCTAAACTGGTAAACACACCTATGACTACAAATGAAAAATTATCTCAAAGGGATGAATCTACACCTGTTAATCCAACTAGATACAAATCTATGATAGGAGGTTTACTCTATTTGACACAAACCAAGCCTGATATTATGAATGTAGTATGTATTGTTTCTAGATTTCAGAGTAATCCTAGGGAAAATCATGAATCAGTAGTAAAAAGGATTTTCCGGTACTTACAAGGCACAACAAATCTTGGATTATGGTATCCTAAAGATGAAAATTTTGATCTATGTGCATACACAGATGCAAATTGGGCAGGAGATGTAGATGATAGAAAAAGCACCACTGGAGGAGCATTCTTTCTTGGAAAGAGATTAGTTTCTTGGTTGAGTAAGAAATAGAGTTGTACATCTTTATCAATAGCAGAATCAGAATATGTTGCAGCAACAACTAACTGTACACATGTATTACGGCTTAAGAAAATGTTGAAAGACATAAAGGTAAAATGCAAGGAAACCATTACTATATATTGTGATAACACTGCAGCAATTGATATATCTAAGAATATGGTATTACATTTTAAAACAAAACATGTTTCTATCAAACTAAATTTTCTAAGGGAAAAAGTTGAAGAAAAGGAGATAAAACTAGTTTATGTGAATACTAAAGAACAACTTGCAGATATTTTCACAAAACCTTTGCTTAAGGAGACTTTTGAATATCTCAAAAATAAGCTTGGAGTCATACCACCACTGGTAGAGACTTAGACAGTTGATGATTGTCATCAACCGACAGAATTAAAAAGACAAATCTTTTATTTTGGTGTTTGATGAGGAAGCTACTTCTCAGGGGGAGTAGTTGGTATTTTGTATGAACTTGACTTTGGCATTTGATGTCAAAGGGGGAGAGATATCTATGGAAAAACACATTATCCTTTAAGGAGAGATTGGTATTGAAAATAAATCTTTGGATAAACACATGTTACTCCTAGGGGGAGAAATGGAGATTGTTGGTTTTTGTATTTGGCATTTCTATTTTGGCACTTTGATGGTTTTTCCATCTTGTGTTGCCATCAATGCCAAAGGGGGAGATTGTTGGTATTTTGGTATGGTTTTGTCATTGATATCAACACCTACTGAATACAAGCACCTTGAAGATCCGACAGCATTCACCGGCAAGCAAGTAAACTATGCAACAGTTACTGGTATATGGTTCAACGGCAGGATATATTGTTCACCGATACCTGGAATGATATGGAAGACACTTGGTAATGTTGAAGACATCATGTGGACACTTTGTTTTGAAGAATTAATCATTGGTGTATTCATATTTGCATATTTTCTTTTACCGGCAAATAGGTCTAGGTTATCTACGGTTACACTGGCAGGTTTATCTTTTCCAGATCAGCATGGCACGCTATGGAGATGATTTATTATTGTTGTAAATGCATTTAGATAACATGTTTAATTGGTTATTGCATCAGATATTATATTGTATAAAAATGTTTTATTGTAATATCTTGTAGAGACGACCTACTAAAATTGGTCTTAGGGTATGATATAATTGTAAGATCTTATTTGTAAGATCAAGTGTGGAATGTGAAAAAGAATTGAGTGAAGGTATATGCGAGATCAAGCAGGGATATACATGAAGACATCATTTGAAGGTGAAGTTAGGTTTTTGTAGAAGCATGTTAGCATTACACTGGTACTGAATCCAACATATGAAGATGCTATTTTGTGCGGTACATTCTTATTGGATTTAACCATCCAACTGTAGTCAGTGTGACTCCCATTTTGTGATTGAGTAGTGAGCTCTAGGCTGTTGGCCTTTCTGCATGTGCAAACCCCATTTATGTACACTTACTATCTGTAGTAGTATCATCTGATTGTGGGTAAGGTTTCCCATCATGGTTTTTCCCCTTACAGGGTTTCCACGTACAAATATTGGTGTTATGTGTTGTGGATGACTTTATGTTTATGTTTCATGCATTAATCCTTACTAGTATAGCAATTTACTGTTAACACTGTCTACCAACATACTTAACTGATTTACCAATATTAAGCATTAACTTGGTTAATTAGTTTTTGGTTTGAATTTATTAGACAACTGATTCACCCCCCCCTCTTAGTTGTCTTCGAGACCTAACAATAACATCTATATGCTTTCCTTTCATTAGAATAACCAAGAAATATGCCTTCATCACATCTAGGATAAAATTTCCCAATAATATCATCTCGCTTGATATAACATTTACTACCAAAAATTCTGAAATACTTAACTATAGGTGTATTGCCCAACCATAATTCATAAGGTGTCTTATCAATTTCTCCTTTGATATGTACTCTGTTGAATGTATAAACCACTATACTCACTACTTCTCTCCAGTAGATATGAGGCATACTAGCTTCCATCATCATTGTTCTAGCAACATCCAAGATAGTTTTGTTCTTCCTTTCCACAAATCCATTTTGCCAAGGTGTTCGGGGTGCAAAAAATTGTCTCCTCATACCATGTTTGTCACAAAAGTTATTAACCTCACCGGATGTGAATTCTCCACCATGATTTGATCTCAAACATTTTGTAGACACCTAAAAATAGTCAACGCTTGCGGAGTCATACTTTAACATTTGCGCATTGCCTTATTTTAGGGTTTTTGGAAATGTGGAAAACATCAAAGCAATATAGTACTAATAATGCAGCTCAATCACAAAAGAAAATTGCAATGATCAATCCTAACACACTCAATAAAGACATGAAAATGAAACATTCAAAACTAAAGACTATGCAAACAAAATGTAGATCTAAATGCTTCCATCATGCAGCTCCATTTTCCTTCTTTCTCCTTCGAATAGCTTTGTTGTGGATCTCACCTACTAGTTCATGATCATGATATGAAAGCAAGTAGACAAGATGATTGCTCAAGAGTACTCGAAGCATGATTGATTCGACAAAGTAATTCAAAACAAGCGATTATTAGATTGAGATTGAAGAAATTCATCCAATTTATAGACAAATTGGAGAAATGATCAAATTAGCATGAAGAGATTCAAATGGAAATTGCAAATCAATTATGTCAATTATGACAAATTATGACAAATTATGCACTTTCTATGCAAAATTGATTGATTGATAATTTATGACAAATTTCTATGTCAAAAATTGACTGATTGTCAATTATGACAAATTATGACAAATTTCTATGTCATTCCCATGAAGTTAGGAGAAAAATAGGAGGAAATTGAAATTAGGAATTAGAAAATTAGAAAATTAGAAAAAGAGGAATCAAGAAATTAGGAATTAAGAAATTGATGAAAATTAGGAAATTAGAATTTAGAAAAATGAGGAAATTAGGAATTAGTCAATTAATTAATAATTTTTCATTTATTAATCAATTCACATAAAGAAGAAATTTTAGAAAAGGAGGAAATTAGGAATTAAGTGAATTAATTAACAATTTTTCATTCATCAATTAATTCACATAAAGAGAGGGAATTAATTAGCCAATTAAATAAATATTTAATTGTGACAAGAAGACTTAGGATAACTAAATAATTTATTTAACCTAGAGGGAGAAAAGGCAAACAGGGTTAAATGATTAAATCACAAAACCCTAGAAGATAAATTAGCAATGCAAGGATGACAATTAGGTCTTGATGAAAGATAATTGACTCGATCATGATTCGGATTAACAAAGGACCAATGTGATAAATGATTTGATTGATAAATGTGCCAATTGACGAGGAACAATGACTAATTGATCCAAATTGACATAACTGAGACAGACAACGATCGATGACAAATCGATCGCAAAATGACAAGATTGACAAGAGGACAAGAATCGATGACAAAATAGATTGCAAGATGACAAGATTGAACCGATCGATGACGAATCAATCGCAAAATGAAAAGACTAAACATGACAACGATCGATGACAAATCGATCGCAAAATGACAAGATTGATAAGAGGACAAAACCCTAATTAGGATTGACGATGTCCAAAATGATGACAAATGACTACGCACATTGATGCGACAGGGTAAAATCGATCAAAATCATGACTGGATAGTGTTGTCGACAAGACCAAATTTGAGAGCGAGATGAATGAAGAATGTAGAAGAATGACTCGATGCTCACAAATGATAAATTCCAAGTGCGAATCATAGGAGAAATGTTAATGCGATGCAAAAACCCTAAAATAAGGCAATGCGCAAATGTTAAAGTATGACTCCGCAAGCGTTGACCATTTTTAGGTGTCTAAATTTTGCCCCTCTTTGAGACAATGCGATTTTAAGCATTGTTTCAAAGAATAGTAATAAAAATGCCCCAGACAATAATAATGACATATGCATGCCCCCTCGAGGATTTGGTCGGAAACATGCAAAAAAGAGGCCAATTGATCGATAAAAATTATAGGATCAAACGGATTGACAATCGGAGATCAGATGCATGAAGGACAAGCAATTAACGACACAAAAGACCGTGACCAACATAAGATGGAGAGGGTGCACGTCCATCTATGCACTGACAAAGATCTATAAATGAGACCAAGAGAGTGTAATTTGCTCATTTGCACTAGCCCAAGAGGAGAATTTGTTGCTCTAGAAAAGGACACTTGCAGAGAGATGGCGATCATTCCAAGGGCAGATCACCTCAGAGAACGTGTACACACATTCAGACGACCGGATGACACGAGAGCAGAGGTATGTATCTCAAAAACCCATGTTTTCAATTTTATGAATTTGACTTGCTTGCAGGACATTGTGGGGCCCACAGGGGATGCAGAAACTAACTTCTACGCTTGTGTAGGGTGAATCCTGCGCTTGTGTGATGTCTTCTATGCTTATGTAGGGAGACACAGGTGCATGACATGTGACACAGGCACAAGACTCATCACACAAGCGCAATTGTGCAATGGAAACCCTAATTTTGGTCAAAAGAGCATGCAAATGAGTCGGAAAGGGGGGATAAAGATAGGATAGGTCAGATTAGATGAAAAACACCTTGATTTGGACAGGAAAATGAGGAAATGCAACCCGTAGGAGCAAACCTTAAAACTGACAAAAATGAGCCCCAATTGTGATGCAGAGTTGACAGTATCCATTGATCACACGGGAGAACCGACCAGACTGCTTCATGTTAAGACATAGACTCAGGAGCACAGACAAAGATACATTAGCAGGTCTTCGGACATACTATGTCACATTCATGCCTAAGATTAGGGCAAACATAGGACTGCTTACCACATTGGTAGAGCGATGGCATTGGGACACATCCTCATTCCATTTGGCGACTGGAGAGGCGACTGTGACACTGGGGGATTTATGGCATATCCTCTGCATTCTGATTCATGGAGAGATGGTAGAGTATGACCCAGTGATAGACAGAGATGCATTGTGCAGATTATTTGAGTGCGACACAGATGATCTGGATATCATGGAGAGAGAGATTGGCTAGGAGACCATGGCATCAGAGTATGATCGATGATATGTGGTGATAGCAGTGGTGATAGCATGCCTACTAGAAGGAGATAGATGAGGACATGGATTCCCTATTGGATGGGGAAGAGTGCTAGAGCAAATGGCACCAGAGGGAATGGTGTACGCCTGGGGACCATGTGTATTGGCTATGCTATATTTTCAGTTGCATCAGATAGCATATCAAGGAGTGTAGACTTTGAGCTGTGGAGTCACACTGCTACAGGTATGGGCATTTGAGCACATAGCCATATGTCGACCGATTACAGAGAGACAGGTAGTACCACATTGACCATATGTGTACTGCTATGGTGGAGCACTGAGACAGGGTCCTTTTGGATACATATTATATTGGCAACATGAGCTAGATAGACTGAGAGAGTTCACATGGAGGCCATATCGTGATTGCCCGGGATGGACAGATGAGAGTGAGGAGCTACTGTATTGCACACAAAAGAGGTACCTGATTAGGCGACTAGTGAATCACCAGAGAGTGATTGAGTTGTACCTGCCAGAGAGTGTCAGATGACAGTTTCGAGAGAGGCAGGATGTATCTAGGAGGTTGACACACTTTGCTCGATTTCAAAGAGAGACGAGTCAGTGGGGGAGTATGATTCAGCCACACATAGCATATGCTGACTTCTCACAGCTACAGCAGAGACAGTGGGATTGGAGATCAGATGTGGCGGATGCCGGGACGACAGAGGAGTATGAGAGATGGTTTGCACAACTACGGCCAGTGCCATTGACAGATCCGGATATTCTAGTACCTAAGCGATAGGAGGACTTCCCACTTGTTGGAGAGGAGGAGGGAGATGATGAGGACAAGGAGGATGAGGATGGTGATGAGGATGAGGTAGATGACAAGGACGGAGATGAGGATGGGGATGACAAGCAGGAGGCATTGCAGGATATACCCATAGAGCCGGAAACAGCTAGGATAGAGGAGATGGAGATCTGCAGGGCTACCATAGCGAGTGAACAGGATCACATTGCGACTTTAGAGAGAGAGCATGAGCAGTTCAGAGTGGAGATAGCCAGACTCATAGTGGCTCGAGACATAGCAATAGCTCAGGCACAGTGAGAAGAACAAAGAGTCACTGAGTATATTGGGTCGATTCGGGAGGCCAGTGCACAGGAGATGGCACAGATGCTGGTAGAGACCGGAGAGGAGATACGCCATTGGAGGACACTATATCAGAGTACAGTTCCACTAGAGCAGAGAGTAGCTTCATATCGGGCATGATTGAGGATATAGAGTAGGGCATGCTCTCAGAGGTCATTGAGCAGCATGGGGGTGAGTGGACCTATGAGACCACCACAGCCAGGACCAGGAGGGACATCATCCGCGAGACATGGCAGGGATGAGGAGGATAGAGGGAGCACCCAGTGACAGAGGCACATGCTCCGTATGACAGACAGTGGACATTATGTAGTTTGACATTTTGTAGTCAGCCTGCGGGCCATACTTAGGACAGACAGTCCAATTTTGTACTCCGATATTATTGTGACATATGATATGACATGCATCTATATGATGGGATGCAATGTGTTATGACTTATGTTATTTTCCATGTATGGATGACTTATGCATTGTTTATTGTGGAACATGTATGGATGACTTATGCACTGTTGATGTATTATTGTGGAACATGTATGGATATATTTTTTTATGTGTTTTTGATGCATTTATAATATGAAATGGATAAAATGCTTGATACAATGCTCGATGTGATGTTTGATATAATGCAAATGTACTAACCAATGAATGCAGGATGCAACATATGTGTTTGGGGAATTCGGAGCACTAAACCGAATTGACTATCCGAACTGACGGAAGAAATGTTAGTAAGAAGAAAATGAGACAGAGGACACTTAGAGACGAAGAAAAACTTACTTTCAGTAATGCACTTTGTAGGTGAGAACCTTTATTTTAATGTAGTAAAACGGATGTGTAGCATCATCGCATGGAAGGCCAGAGCTGAAATGCAACCCTTTTTGCAAAAGATAGACACATCATAGACAAACAACAATCACAACCAAAAAGAAAAGGATCATGATCCATCCCAGTCACTCTAAATCACTCAGTGACATCATCGAGCAACATAGGAACATGATCGAAGCCAAAGATAAATCAGTAAAAAGATAAGATGCACAAATTCCAACAAATCAAACAAACACCTTGATCTTCATTGTCAAAAGTTGAAAGTGTTGATAGGACGATCATGCTATCTGGTTTCAGGATATGCGGTACCCCATCAAAGACAGGACACAGTCTGGCTTCGAGTATACCACACCCTGTATAAGACCCATGATAGTAGTGACAAGACAAAATGATTGAGGTTGATTGATATGACAATTATGATCAATTTGAATGTTTGGTTTGATTGAAATAGTTCATCTGTTAACGCATGATTTCATTAAAGCACAACGTTGGATTGCGAGTTGTTGGATGTATACTCAGCGATCTGTCTATGCACAAAGGGATCATTTATGTTTTTGTTTTGCTTTTCGAATTTTTTTTACAATTTTTTTGTTCATTTTTTCAGGACTTTATTTGATTTTTTTTTAGGTTATTTCAGGACATTTTTCAATTTTTTTAAGAGATTTTTTTCAGGACATTATTTGGTTTTTTTTTTGAATTATTTCAAGACATTTTTCAATTTTTAAGAGATTTTTTCAGGACATTTTTCAATTTTTTTTTTTGAATTATTTCAGGACATTTTTCAATTTTTAAGAGATTTTTTCAGGACATTTATGGATGCAAATGTTCTAGTGATTGATCATGACAAGGGGAACGCACCTAATGCGCATCTGAAGGACATACATAGACCGGAACCGAAACATATGTACAAGAAATTGGAGTATGCAAGACAATCATGTTGACCAATAACAGGCTTGTAATAGAACATTGGGTCAAGACAAAGATAGACATGATAAACCGGCCAAGAGAAAGCATAGCTAGAGGTCATGACAGATGACAGAGCAATAATCTCATTACTCATGGCACTTGATTGCCAGGTTTTCACCATGGTACTTGCCTAAAGCGCCTATTTGCCAGGTTTTCACTAGAGGGCGAATCATTTTTCTTTACTCTTTTTCTCTTTTTTCACTTTTTTTTTTGTATTTTCTTTTTTTTTCACTTTTTTTTGTATTTTCTTGTTTTTCACCTTTTTTAAAATTTTTTTCAGGATCATACTTGAAGAAGTGCTGATAGAAAATTATGCCCAGTACTTACGAAGGTGCATGCTATTTATAAGATCGGACAAAGGTTCACCTTCTGGGGTGGCAAACTGATATGCCCCCATGTGAGGCCTCACCTCGACTCAGTCTGACATTCAGTGGATTTTATATTTAAAATATTATGGATACTTTATTTTGATGCATTTTGAGACTTAGAACTTATATGATTTCAGGATTTGGATAACATTGCTATGTTTTGATGATTTACTTATATGCTTTATGAGATAGAACACTACATGATTGTTAGATAGGATGATATTGCAATGATAGATGTCGTTATTGAATTTGCAGGACTTTGCTATGAATATAGAACTATGATGTATGGTTTAGTTTATGTGAATTGGGATGAAATTGCTTATGTGAAATTGCTTGATAAAAGATGTATTTAATCTATGCAGATGAAAATTGTATGCAAGTGATGATGTGTATTGTTATTCCTTTGAATTATATCATATGTGGATATTTGAAAGTACTAATGTGTAAATTGAGATGCGCAGGAAATTTACCATGTGACCATGGAAATTTACGGAGAACCAAACCTAGACTTATGTATGTTCGTAAGCCAGGGTTTGTCTATTTGGAGAGACAACACCCCATTTGTGTTGTATTTTATTCGTAATAATATATGCTACATGAGTGTTAAGTGTTATTTAAATTTAATGTGTAAAAACCACAAGAGACAATTTCATGTTTTATTTTGTAAAAGTGTTTTATTTGTGTCACTTGACACGTGTGGTTTTAAATTTAAATGTTTTATTTTATCTCTTGGTGGGAAAGTGTTTAACTATAGTTTTTCTTAAATAATATAATGTGTTGTCATAAATACTTTGGGAAAAGAATCTTGGAGAGGTCAACATATGTTTGACCCGAAAATAAACTTCAGAGGGGTTTAAAATGGGTTAAATGAACACCTAGGGGTAGTTTAATAGGGTTTCCTAAAGCCCATAAGGTATACCTAGGGGTTAGGGGTAATTTTAGGCAAGTTTCTACTTTTAAATGATCTTTTTGACGCTTTAAAAATTGGCTTTTTTGAGTTGTACGAAAATTGAAAATTAGAAGTTTAAATCTAATTGAGATTTTTCCCATTCGAATGAGAGTCTTTTTGCATTCTGCTTTTCTTTCCTTTTTGATTTTTAGAAACTTGTGAGAACTCAGTGAATGAGCTTCTTAAGCAAGATTTTGAGAATTTGAGGGTAATCACCCACTCTCCATTTTTGGAGACAAGAGAAATTTTGAAAAGAAAAAGAATAGTGTTGGAATAGAAAATATAATTAAGGGTAGAAGAAGAAGAATCGTGGATTGGGCAGCTCTTCCTCAAATAATAAACTACCATTGGGCAGATTAAGGTTGGTTTGATTATTCTTTAAAATGGTTATTTTCTTCCATGTGTTTGAGTGTATGATTGGTGAAGAAATCTGAGTTTTCTTGAATGACTTGTTTTAGAATTTCATTGAAAATTTTGCATTATGCTTGTTGTGTTTTGGGAGTTTTCTCAAGACCTCTTACTCTTGGGAGAGGAGAGGATCTTGTGGGTGGTAGCAGTGACAAACCTCGAGTGAGAAACTCTCATTTGAGAGCGATCACAAGGGATCTTTGTGTGACCCTTGCAGCATGGCCTATTTGTGCAATGGGGGTCATAAGGAGGGTTATAAGGCTAGAATGCCTTTGGGGGGCATAAGGAATAAGGGGTTGAGATTTTTGGATATATTTATTGTGCCATGAGGTGGATACTTGTTTATTTCATACTTGCAGTCCTCCTCAGGGTATTGGTCCACTACCACCCTTAAAAAGGTCATCACCAAAGTGTGGTGCTGTGAAGCCAAGTTGGGAGTGTGTCTGAAAATCTGTATGTATTTTACCTTCTATGTGTTTGCCTGTTTGTTACCCATCTAGGACTTGGTTCTCCGAGCTCGGGGGTGGCTACCATTTAGCCTAGGCTGGGAGGTGACCACTCCATGGTCATTTTGTGATTTATTATGCAGGAAAGTCAAGAGAAGAGAATAGGAACAGTGAAAAGATGCAGAAGATTATTGTTGAAGATACTTAAACCCATTTGCAGTTATTTGTTTAAACTTGATAGTAGAAATATACCCTCATTCGTTGAATGAGAGGCAAGTTGTAATTTTGAAATAGGACATGAGATTTAGTATTGTAGTTAAATAAAGAAACATCTTGTAATTTTGCAGAATATTGAAAGAGTTATAAAAAGCCAGATATGCTTCTATTTCCTACTTTGAAAAGAAAGGGGTTGCTTTGATTTGCATGCAAATTTTTTTTTGAAATATAAAAGAAAATCAGCTTTTTAATAAATTTTACCTTCATTCTACTTGCAGAAAAATATGGGTAGTATTTACTGTTAATATTTTAATGAATGAAATTTCACATTTAAGTTTAGGAATGAAATCAAAGCATTCATCTCTTCTAATTCCTTAATTTGAGCTTATTAAACTTTAGATTTTTTTTTTTTAGTTGCTATTAAGTTATTGATTTCTATGGTTATTTAATTGCAAGATATAAATCTCTAACTATTACCTTGTTGTTATCTTATTAAATTAATTCACCTTAGACTCCAGCAATATCATATTTATTTTGTTTTTGATAATATCCAGAAAAGGAAAAAAAAAATCAGAGTGTTAAATATATAGAAATTTCTTCTAAACCCTATATTCATAAAACAAATGAAAAAGAGAGCCTAAGTTTATTTACCAAATATATATATATATATATATATATATATATATATATATATATATATATATATATATATATATATATATATATATATATATATATATATATATATATATATATATATATATATAAATATATTAATTTAGCATTATGAGATTTCTTTGTTATGTTGTTTCTTTTATAAAAAAATTTGCTTATTAAATTAGTATTGAGAAAGAAAAATAAAAAATAAAAAAAAAATATATATATATATATATTTATATTTATATTATATATAAATTAAAAAGAAAAATTTTAAAAAAATTTAAACAAAAAAAGGCAGGGCCGAGCACTGTGCATCGCACAGTGAACAGCGGCAAGCCGCGCACTATGCAATGCACAGTGACCGGTGGTGCCGCACACTGTGCAAAGCATAGTGAACGACTGTGTCGTGCACTATGCAAAGCACAGTGAGCGGCGGTGCCGCACACTGTGCGCTGCGCAGTGGGCGGCAAGGCTGAACACTGTGCAGTGCACAGTGGGCGGCCTTGGCTGAGCCGCCGCCTTGGAAACCCCTCATCGCTCCTCAATACAATCTGCATCAAAAAAATTCGTGGCTGCCGCCATGGGGTTTCGGCCTTGTGGGAATTAAATGATAATCAAGATAAAAAAAAATTAAACCCTAGCCCGGGTAGGGCTAGGGTAAATGAAATGAAAATAAATTGTTAGATTAATTTAGTTTATAGACATTTAATATATATATAAAAAAAATCTCTAATTAGGGTTTGTATGCAAATTTACTTTTAAAAGTAGTGGAAAAATCTATACTTAAGATTAGATAGTTTTTTTTTCAATATAGATAGACGTGGGAATTTTAATCCCAACTAATTATTTTATTAAATTAACTAATTATGAAGCCTTGATTAAATAGAAAAAAAAAAAATAGGGGAAATTAATTTCTCGAAAACTAAATTGGATTTTGGAAAGATAATTTTCCTCCTCGGATAATGTCATTTAGAAAATTAAGTTGACACTTTAATCCATTAATTTAATTAATGATTTGAAATGAAATTCAGACAATATGGCTTTATGGGAGATCAATTCTTATCTTTGTCTACCCATTTAAATAAGTTTAATAAATCAATCTAACGACTTTATTTGATGAGAAAATAAATTAAAACATTTAGTTTCCACAAATGAATTTTAATTAAGTTTCGATACGTAGTTGTATCAAGAGTTAGTTTGAACCTTGTTATGACCAACATGTTTAAACATGTCGTGAAAGCAAACTTTGTTATTATCTAGTTGTTTTAAAAAAAAAATCATTCCGTTTTTGCCCTAATTTTTTGGGCATGACACCCCAAGCCATATGCTGCAGTAACTATGAAAGGCCCAACCCAATTAGGTTCAAACTTGCCTTTGATGATGTCAGTAGACTGTGCATTCTTGGGATTTGCCTTTAAAACCAGATCTCCCACTTCGAAGTGTCGCCCTTTGACCTTATTATAAGAGCAACGAAGACGGTTTTGATATGCTTGCAAATGTGTCAAGGCTGTTTGAAATTTCTCATCTAACATCTCAAACTGATGCAACCGAGAGACTCTATGTGTCTTGTTGGGACTGATTAAAATTGAATCAAGTTTAGAGGCCCATTTCAAAATTTTGCCCTGCATGTCAGAAAAGTACCCGAATGAGTCAATTTGAATCGCCTAGTTAGCAAGGGGGTAAAATGGAGCCAGTTGATTTTCAAAGGGTAAGGATCCTCCCACGCCTTTCATTTGGCCTATTCAGTGATGTGAAACTTTCAAAATCCAATTTGGATAAGCTTATGAGGTACCCAGTTTGACGGGTGAGCTGAAAGTGCATTTTAGGCACAAATGCAGTTTTTATTGAGTAGCCTACTTTGGGCAATTACATATTTTTCCCTGTTGATTTTCATGAATAAATTCAAAGTGGATTCAATTCTATGCATAAATGTGAGTGAGCTTGCAAATTTTCAAGTCTTAACGAATCCATTTGCTCAGTTTTTGAAGCCAAATCCATTTGCAGTTTCTATGTTTTGGCAAGTCCCTGTTTCGACAGCTAGTCGGAGCCCTGTTTCGCACAAGTGTAAAAGTTGCCTCAGTAAGCATCATGTTAGAATGTTTGTTCTGGGATAATTTTGGTATAAATGGTGAGCTACGTTTCAAATTTCAAGCCTTTATCAATCCGTTTGATCGGTTTTCAAAAGAGCTCATTTTGCCATCATTTTCAGTTATCCGCACTCCAGTGTTATATCAGTTAATGTAGCCATTTTGGTGAGTGCACCGTTTGCATCCTGTCAGTCTAGTGATCGAACTAAGGATTCAAAGATTTAATATGTACTTCAAGGTACCTATGTTTCAAATTTGAGGGCCTACGGAGGTCGTTTGATATTTTTGAGAAAGGCATCATGTGTTGCCAGGACATTGACTTCATCAGGTCCGCAGTGTCGACAAAGCCAATTGGGCATTTTCAAAAATTAATATCTCTTCGCTCGGGACTCATCTTAAGAAACCATTTGGTAGAAGTCATCCTTGTATATCAGAGTACACGCCTGTCAGACGACAAGCTCCACAAAGGTGTTTTGACCACATTGAAAATTACGTCTTCGCGATTAAATGCGAAAATGGTGGCGTAATTGCCTGAAGGTTGTAAAATGAGGATTAATGATCCGAAAATGGTGCCGATCATTTCCAGAGGTATGTTTGAGGCCTGTGAAGCATTCCAGGGGCCAGTTGTATTAAAACGATTTTTGTTTTAGTCGGACCCACTTTGGGGCCCGATCTGGCTCATGCCTGTGTCGTATTATTTTATTGGCAACCTTGTTTACTAGGAGAATTTTAGAATTTTATAAATATGGATTATAGTCACGAGATTTATCATAAGAGTTGAAAAGACTGTAGACCTTCAAGCAATTTCAAATTGGTGATTCTAATGCCCAAATCCTCCTTCAACAATAGAGAAAGGATTTTAAAAAATGTAGCTGGAAGGTGGAGCGTGGTGTTTGAGAGGTAATTAAAAGAGTCTTCAAATCAAATGCAATCAACAGGTGTATCTCCAACATTTCCCCTTTGACGATGCAAATGCCAAAGGCATGTTTTCCAGGCGTAAATCCAACTCCAAAAGCAAATTTCAATTGGCATGAAGCCAAAGTCTCCTTGCACAATTGAGAGAGGGGCAATTTATAAATTATTAGCAGAAAATGCATTGGTAGGTTTGAATGCCAATCTATAGTTTAATAATTTCTAGCAAACGTAAATGGCTGGTTCAAAGCCAAATCCTTTTCCTTGTTTGCTGTACATGGTAATTGAAGGGACAATTAAAACAAAATGAAATCAGCAAACCTCCTCCTCATATGAAATTGCAGATCTGTAGTGTGGTTGGAAGCTGCAGTTAAACTTCAAACATATGTGGCATGTGCAAAGCCAAATCCCTTCCCACATGCTAGACAAGAGGCAAAGTGCAGCAAGAAGCATGGTGAGTGGGGAAATACATTGAAGTTATATTTTAAAACCTTAACCAATGCAATTTAATAGTGTTTGGTCCTCCCCCCTCTCACGTGGTTGAGCAGAATGCAATGAAACCTCCAAACAATAAAGTAGCAGCCCCTGTGTGTTGTATTTTGGAGAGCTATTCTGGAAGTCTCTAGAGACCATAATGTTTTTTAAAAAAAAAATCCTCCCTTGTTGTGGTGCGTGGCATGGAGAACACCAGCAGCAACCAAAAACCACTAAGGCAAATGTAGTGTCTCCCTTCCCCTCTGCATGGATGGTGGAGGACAAGAAAGATAGAAAATTTCAAGCAAATGAATCAGTCTTCCTCTCCCTATGTGGAATAGACTGGAATTTGGAGGAGTAGCCGTATGATTTTTTTCATACAATTGCAATGATGGTAGCAAACTTCCACTTCAAATGCAATCTGGCAAACTATACAAAATCAGAAAGCCAATTCCGTCCTTCACGTGGCTGTGGCTGAGTAGTGATATTGAAGTTTGGACAAATGCAGTAACAGGCGTTGCCAAAGATTTCCTTCTCTGCTGTGTGTGGTATGGCCAAAGGTAAATTTTAAAAGTCAATTCAAATGCTATTGGCATCATATAGACTCAGAAAAAACCAATTTAGCTCTTGCATGGGTGTTAAAAGAGGGGTTTTCAATTAAATCTTTAGCAAATGCAATCAGCTAGTTATTGATTAATCCACAACCAGAGCGTCATTTCTAGTGTTATGGTGGAATGGCAAAGAAATCTTCAGCATCGACAACCATTAAAGCTCAGAGAGAAGCTCCAAAATGAAGCCCCAGGCTTAATCGCATTATCCCACATGTACTAGGAAGTAGTTCTTTTTAATGTTTATATGCTAATCCACACAATACTAATATGCCTAAGCCATAAAGCCTTTTGACACAAGGTACCTATGGGCGCCCAAGGTGGGCCAATGTGTGAGCACGCTTCCCGAGGTGATGGAGGAGATGATTGAGCAACGATCAGATGGACCCCACGCAAGCACGCTTATCGAGGTAGACAGGCAAAATTTTGTAGAGGAAGGTCGGCTTTATGAGTGAGCAAGTTCGAGATGGATCAACAATGCGCGCTATTTTGCGAAAGGAAGATGCACGTGAGTTACACACTGCGAAATAGCGAAAGTGAACGAGAGTCGTCCACATGTCGTGATAGATGGTCATGTCAGTTTTGAAGATGACATGGCAATGAAGTGGCGTACAAGCAAGCAGCCCAGTGGCAGTGGACCCCACGTAGGAACGCTTCCCGAGGCAAACATGCAAAATTTTGCAGAGGAAGGTCAGCTTAACGAGTGAGCAAGTTCGAGATGGATCAACGGTGCGCGCTATTTCACGAAAGGAAGATGCACGCGAGTTACACCCTACGAAATAGCAAAAGTGAACAAGAGTCGTCCATGTGTCATGATAGATGGTCATGTCAGTTCGTAAGATAACATGGCGATGAAGTGGCGTACAAGCAAGCAGCCCAATGGCGGTGACGTGGCCGACAGGTGGCAAAAGATGAGGTGTCATCCCAGGTGGCGTCCAGTCAACCCCATTAACCAATCAGAGGCCACCACGTGGCAAGGCGTTAGAGCACAAATGGAGGCAAAAAATCAAAATTAAAATGAATAAATGATATAGTTTTGACTATATTAAAATTCGAAATATTTAAATGACTGAGCACAAATGGGAATTAATTCGCCCAGGGTCTAAATTTTGGCCAAAATATAAAGTATTATATATCACCGGAAAGCTCTCAGAGTGAGGAATCTGATTATGGGGTTAATTTTGACAAATGTGGTATATTTTGGAGGTAGTTTCCATGGGAACAAAATTTAGTTAGAGAGGAGACACTTGGCAATTCAGTTGCAGATTTGATTTGGTTACCTCTCCCTTTTATTCCCAATTCTTCTCAGTTGTAGGGGTTCTAGAAATTTGGAAAAATGCTCCAGATTTGATGGCTTCCATTTTCTGAAGATATTGACCCAAGTTTGTAAATGCTTATGTTTGGTTTCAAGGTATAGAGATTGCAGTGCAGTGTTGTAAATATGGTTTTAATTATTGGTCTTACTGGTGTCAGGCATGAGTAATTTCCCACAAGATTGTCTCTGTGATATGTTTTTTTATTATTATGAATTCAATCCTCAAGGAGGATGAAATTTGTCATCTCAAGGAGATTGTATGATTGTTTGTAGGCATTCTTCAATGAAGAGTTTAAATTCTATAGTCAGTCATAAATAATGAAATATGTATCCAGATCTGATGAATTTGTGAATGAATCAAATAGTGCATTAATATAAGGTATTGATGCATGAATATCTTGTTTAAGGAAAACAAACTTGCATCTATGATTCATATTTGTAGTTCTGTGAGTGACTCTGCTGCCCAATGAACAAGGCACTAGTCTTTGACAGATTTGGGAATGGTCTTAGATATGCATTTTAAAAGATAAAGCTATTTCCCTTTATGTTTAGGGGTTAATGTTCTATCCTTCCAAAGCTCTATTTCACCTATTATTTGTATAAGATCCAGCCCATCTGTACCTATTACCTAATTTGGTGAGCTTGTGGAATGGTTTGTCTGCTCATTGTTGATGCAGTCTTATGTTTGTGATTATTGTATTCAATGCATCAAAAGGGTGTCCCCCCCTAGGTCTAGCAGAACCTGAAGTGCAGGAGGATCATTAGGATCCTATGTTATGTTGTCCAAGCCCTAAGGTGTTTCATTGATTGAGATTGGCTATCTCATAGATAGATTTATAGGTGTCTTGGGTTATCACTTTTGGTGAACAACAAAAATGGCGACTGTGCTGGGGAATAAATGGATATAAATGCTTGATTGATATGGTTAGAGGTTGAATGTGTTCCCAGTCTTGTCAATTTGATATCCAGCAAGTCTATCCATGGTGTATGCACAAAGTGTAAATTGGTTTCATGGTGAAGAAAATGCTCCTTATTTTGGATCTGCAAAATGATATGTGTTTCATATCATATTTTATGAAGGAGTAATAGTGAATGCATGGTTGAAAGTGTGAGAAGTTCTTTTAGCTGTATGTGATTTTTTCCCAATTCCTTAGTTGGGTGGCGACTCTATGGTTCATACCAGTATTGAACAACCTGGAAGAGTGTTTGTTGCAATGAGATCAAAGGAGTAAAGAGAATTAAATTTGTGATTGAATGGTTCTGCTATTCAAAATATCCTCTATGCAAGAGGTGGTGACTCTGATGTAAAAGACCATGCTAAAGGTGAAGTAAATCTCTAGATCTACAAGAGTTTATAGCTACAAATCTCTAGGGATTTTCAGAGGTTTCAAATGCAAAGATATTTGTTCTGAAAATTAGAATGTGTAATGTCATTTTCCCATTTAGTGAACATCACTAGTCTAGAGGGAAAGAAGAATTTCAAGATTAATTTGCATATCTATGCTGCTGCAATATCCAATGTTTATGATCTTCAGTAGTATGCAAATTTGGAAAATTAGTGACTGCAAGGTTTTAAAAGATTTTTTTAAAATAGTAAGATGCATGACAATGGTTCAGTGAATGCTATAAACTTGATGGATCCAGATGTAGTTCCTAGATCCAAGAATCCTTTGTCAAATCTGAAAGAGATTGATAAAGAGATTGCAGTATGTCTTCAAAAGATCCGAGAGAAATTCATCTGGTTTTTAAGAAAGAAAATAGGGAAAAGAAAAGAGGAAGAGTCATCATGTAATTTTTATAAAAGATTCATAGCTACATTAAATGAGTTTCCAGCTAATGCTAGACCCCATGAGTTTGTTTTGATTGAATTATTTTTATTTTTTTTTTTGATCGATAAAAGGCCGTAGCCAACATTTTATTATTTTTATGAAAATATTACATCTCCATTCAGTGTGGGCACCGGTAGGAAAGAATGGAGATAAGAAAATCTCCGGTCTCGCCCAGATCCCTTCTGGAATCAGAAATTATAAATAACTGTACATTTTTACAAATCCTCATCTAAGGATGTAGGCAGACATAATAAGACATTTAAGATTCTATCCGTACATAATATCATTCAGCACTTTCGGGCTGGATCCATCTTCTCATATATGGCTAATCCACAAATGCTTTGATCATAAACTTTGTCCTGTTTCCCGAATCTGCAAAATCTTAGCGACATACTTTGCCAGATTGTTAGTAGCATAGTAAACTTAATAAATTGCATCGATCATTCAAAGAATAATAACATCTTTCAAATAATGTAAGAGGATTATAGCCTGGATACCCCTTAGCTTGAAACCATCCTACCCCTTTGGGTTTCAAATTAAGAGATTATCCAGGCTACAATTCTGCCTACAGCTGGAAAGAATCAATTTCTATCATATTCTTAAATACATTAAATTCTGCAAAAATCAGTTCTCCAAAACCTGATCATAAAAAATAAATATTTTCTTATGCATATGTCTGTGTCTTTAAATACCAATATGCATAATAATCTATCATTGAAACTGCCATGATCCTGAGAATATACAGATGCACATAGAAAAAAATAGGCCTGGGAAAAGAAGTGAAACCACAGAAGAACCGAGAAATGGACCAGAGATTTATTGTAAATAAAACCAACTAAAATCTGAATCCATATCCAAATCTTAGATTACCTCTACTGCCCTCCTCAAAACCTCACCATAAATCTATCACCCATACCTCAATCGTTTGAAAGAACCCGAAAGAACCCCTCACGAAGGATCCAGGATACCTCAAAATCAAGTTGTGTTGGATGCTAAGCAATTCTGAAACAACCTTTACTGACATGCAAACATCGAGACAGAAACCATCATTAACTGTCCCACTTTAAAACAAGGTTGATAACCTCAGTTAGAGTTGTTACTAGCTCTAACCGATATGTAGGAACTAGAGAACCAAGTGTTAAAAAACCAGTAACCATGGCTCAAGGACATAACGCCTGGCAGACCCAGCTTATCATTACAATAAGAGATTTAATTAGCATTGAATTCTATCCCTTCGCTGTCCAGGGCAGACTTATCACCATTTACATGCATTGGAGGAATAACCTGCAGGAGTCAGAACAGAGAAACCAGACATTTACCAATCACCTCTTAACACGACTGAAACACCCCTGGCACCTACCCACCGAATGGTAGTCACGGACTCGGAAATTCGAAATCAAGCATATATTAAGGTTCAGATATAGCTATATATAAATATATATATATATATTTATATATATACATACTCATATATATATAGATTCTGTATGTATATATGTATATATGCGTGTGTGTGATTATGAAGTTTTCTAATTACACCCACACATACACACACATATACATATATATATGAGGAAATATATATATGTATATATATACTATTGTATATATATACACATATCTATATATATGGACATATATATATATATGTATATATTTATAAATATAAGAACCATCCGATGAGAATGGGACTGTCTATGAATATATACACATATATATATATATCCATGTGAGAACATATATATATATATATGTATATATATATATCGAAATCTTAGTATGCCAAAATGTTGAAGTAAGGAGACTGTGGCCACCCTTCCTAGAGTTTATAAATGAGGAACTAGGAGAGGATTTGGAGAGGAGTGATATGAAGGGGTATTGCGGACATCACCTAAAATATCCATGGGGCAATCCATTCTAAAGACATACGAATTACCATCTGCCCCTAAATTGGCTAACTTGTCTGCAATAGTGTTGCCTTCCCTATAAATATGATTGACCGAAGTTTCCTCAAAGTATTTGATCAAGTCCAAAATACTTTTTAGTTCCGCTTGCAATTTCCAGTTTGACACTACCCTAGTCCTGACTGCATTTATAGTTAACGATGAATCCCCCTCAATTTCCAGATATTTTATCCCAAGTGATTTGGCTAAAATCAATCCCTCCCGTAACGCTGAGAACTCAGCCATGTTATTCGAGGCCCAGCCAATAGGCTTATTAATGCTAGCAATTAGTACACCGTTATCTTGGTGAATTGCACACCCTATACCTGTTATACCAGGATTTCCACGAGAGGCACCATCGAAATTAAGCTTAGCCCAGCCCTTTCGGGGGGTAGTCCACTTTGTTAGCTTCCTTTCAATCTCAGCCTGTTCACCTCCACTTCCCATAAACGGGGGAATTATCAAACCCATCCATTTAGATCGAAGAACCTCATCCCATCTGGTTAAATTATTAGTCTTTCCCTAGGTAAGTCTTAGTTTATTATTGATTTTTTCCACAATTGTTGCCTCGATCTTATTTAGAAGGGATTCTACCCTCAATTTTGATTCTTTAAAGATCCGCCTATTTCTCTCCTTCCATATTTCCCATATGAGGATTGTCGGTGCTATTTGCCATACTAAGTGGTATATATCCTTTGTGAAGGGAGGTTGCCAGCTAATCAGCCACTCTGAAATATCCCTCGGTCTCAGAGTCGGCCAACCGAGGCTTGAGAAAAGCCAATCCCAACATCTCTGACTGAAACTACAACTAAGAAGCAGGTGGTCCACATTTTCTTCCTCGGATTCGCATAGAGGACATCTCGATGGTCCCATGAATCCTAATTTCAAGAACCAATCTGATGTAAGAATCCTCTTCTGGGAAGCTGCCCATGAGAAGATGCCAGCTTTGGGAAGACCCACGTTATTCTAGCAAAGGCTAATCGGAATATTAGGATTGGTTACAGCTCTTCTGAGTTTTAAAAGTGAGTAACCTTCTTTGGCTTTATAAATGCCCGAAGAACTACCAGCCCAAATTATCCTGTCTTTCCCATTATGTAATGAAAAATGCCTATTCCTCAAATTATTCTAGAGGGTTTCCTTGTCTGCATTTGTCAAGTTCATCTCATCAAGGGGTTTCCACTCCCAACCCAATGCAGGGTCATTGGAAACCAGCTTGATATAATCCTTGACATACCTGCCCCTGTTTGATTTACAATGTTCAATACCTTCTATGCTTATTCCAGTTTTGTCAAGGGCAGAATAACCCCCCCACGAGTCTTCCCAGAACAATGCCTCAGAACCATCCGCAATATCCCAAGTCAAATAGTCTCTGATCACCTCTCTACATTCTAACATAAAATTCCAGACTTTGGATCCCTTCGGAAGAAACTCCGTCCTTAGTATACTATCAGGATTGGAATTAGTGAGATATTTAGCTTTGAGGATCCTTACCCATTTAAGATCCGGATCCGAGTACATTTTCCAGACTAACTTCGCCCCTAGAGCCATGTTTTGAACCCCCAAGTCTTTGATGCCAACACCCCCTATACTGATAGGCTGGCTAATTTTATCCCAAGATATTAAAGCATATTTCTTTTTGTCTGAGTTCATATTCCAAAAGAACTTCCTCATCTTTTTTATCATTTCTAATCGAGCACCTTTAGGTAATTGCTGGCAGGTCATCTGGAATATCGGAATAGCCGCCATTACAGCTTTTAGTAAAGTTAATCTCCCAGCTGAAGATAGGCATTTGTTCTTCCAAGAATTCAACCTGAGATCGATCTTTTCAAGGATTTCTTTCCATAATGAATTTATATTGTTTCCCTTATCCATCAAAATCCCTAGATATTTACAAGGGAGTTTCCCTTTATCAAACCCTAAGATATTACAAATATCTGACTCTATGTTTTGCGAAGTGTTAAAGAAGAAGATTTCCGATTTATTCCTGTTCACTTCCTGACTAGAAGCTAATGCATAGATGTCAAGAATCCTTTTGAAAGCCATGGCTTCAGACCTATTCGCACATCCCATCAGCATTGTGTCATCAGCAAACTGCTGGTGGGTAATGGCCTCCATTCCATTAGTAATTTTAATACCTTTGACAATCTGATTCATTCGAGCACATGAAATGATTCTCCCAAGGCCCTCTGCCATTATGATAAATAAAAAAGGGGATAAAGGATCTCCTTGTCTAATCCCTCTAGATATCTGGAAGAAGCCTGCTGGGGAACCATTTATAAGCAATGATATCCTGGGAGATGAAATGCATTCGAAGATTAAATTGATCCATTGTTTAGAAAAGCCAAAGGATTCTAAACATTTACACAGAAATATCCAATCAACCTTGTCATATGCCTTCTTAATGTCTAACTTGATCATCATCGCAGCTGATCGATTATGTTGTATCGAGTGCATGACTTCTTGAGTAATAATAATGCCATCAAAGATAGATCTACCTGGTACGAAACCGGTTTGTTCCTCAGAAATAATGCACGGAAGGATGCCTTTCAATCTGTTTGCTAAAATTTTAGTAAAAAGTTTGTAAATTGTGTTACATAAAGAAATAGGGCGAAAGTCTTCAAAATTTCTTGATTCCTCCTTTTTTGGGATCAAAGTAATGAAAGTGTTATTGATCTCCCTTAAAATACTCCCAGAGTTTCTGACAGCTTCCAAAGCTTCCACAACCTCTTTACCAATAATGTGCCAACATTTTTGAAAAAAGCAAGTAGGAAATCCATCTGGGCCGGGAGCTTTATCAGGGTTAAGCTACCCCAATGCAACTTTTACTTCTGATTCTGTAAATTTGTTGCAAAGCGCTTTATTTTGATTTTCAGTTATGATCTTAGGAATATTCCTAAGAATAGTTAAATTGGCATCTTTAAGAGAATATTCAGAGCTGAACAGGGTTTTAAAATGGTTAACCGCTTCTGTAGTTATGTCAATTTGATCTTCCAGTAGTATACCATTATTACTCATGATCTTGTGAATACCGTTAGTGTTCCTCCTTAATTTTGTACTATTGTGGAAGAACTTAGTATTCCTATCCCCATTTTGAAGCCAATTCTCTCTAGACTTCTGTTTCCAAAATATTTCTTCTTTTGATAACGCATCCTCGTATTTCCCGAGGAGCTCCTTTTCTTTGAGGAAGCTATCCTGATCCATTCCTAGTCTAAACGCTTTTTCATTAAGGTCTGCGATTTCTTTTTCTAATGACATTTTGGTTTCAAAAATGTTACCGAAAACTTCACTATTCCATTTCAGTAACTTGCACTTGAGATGTTTTAATTTATTTACAAGGCAAAACATCTTTGATCCCTGAAAACTTACCTCAGAACACCACCTGGAGACCAGGTCATAGAAGTCTGGATTTTGCATCCACATTTTTTCAAACTTAAAGGGGCAACACCGCGGTGTAGCCTCTCCCTCAATATTGAGGATGACAGGATAATGATCAGATCCTGATGATGGGAGTAGTGAAGCAGAGAGGTTAACCGCTAGATCGGTCAAGTTCCCTCTAAAAAGGAATCTATCTAGTCTCTCAGCGATTTGTGTAAAGCCTGACCTTCTATTATACCAGGTATACACACCATTATTGGTTTCTATATCTATAAGATTGTTATAAGATACCCACTCTTTAAAGTCTTTTAAGGATTGCGGTTCCCTGCGAATACCACCCTTTTTTTCTGATAAATTCAGAATAGCATTGAAGTCCCCTCCGAGAATAACAGGGGAAGAGGTATCTAGCCCCATCATAATCGAGAGTTCTGACCAAACTCTGCGCTTTCCAGCATCCAGGATCGGGCCATAAATGTTTATAAGGGTGAAAGTGAATTTGCTGTGTTTGCTTATAACCTTTCCCAATAGCCAATTTCTATTACCTGCTATAGGATGAAAAATAATACTACGTGGATTCCAAATAATTCCAATACCACCAGAAGCGCCCCTGGCTTCCACAAATTCACCGCAAAGAATACCTAATTTCCTTTTAAAAGCCTCAGCTTCTACCTGGGCTAATTTAGTTTCTTGTATGAGAATGATATCATGTTTCCATTTAATAATGTTGCGTCTAATTAGACGCTGTTTGTTAGGGGCGTTCATGCCCCTAACATTCCATGAAGAGATTTTCATGGGGCCGTGGGAAGGCCCTTCCCCTTCTCAGCATCAAAGAAGGCTATCAATTTGCCTTGGTCTTTAGCATTTCCATCCTGCAATCTTAACTCGCTCAAAGATTTTCTGCCTCTACTTTTGGCTTCTCTAGCGCAGTCAGGAAAGTTTTTCCCGTCATATATGTTTTTTATTCCTAAGGTTTGCTAGGGCACTATCACTCCCTCTCCATTATCCTCTCCCAGTTGGGGCTGAGCTACTGATAAGTCATTGACAGGAGTAGTTATTATATCTCCAGCCCTATTCTCATTATTTTCTTCCTCATCCATAGAAGCCAAGAGTTCCTGAATTAGGAACGTCTTCTCAGCTTCCTCTTCTGGAGAAAGATTTTCAACTACCTTATTATCAAATACCTCAAGAACAGCAACCATTCTAGAAGATATTTCTTCTAGATCTGCCTCATTTTCTTGTTCCAAATTTTCGTCTGATTTTGTGTCAGATGGAAGTTTCAATGAGTCCACCGAATTTGAGATTCTTTTTGTCATCTCCACTAAGGCATCTTCTTTTATAGAGTTTGCCTCATCTATAATCTTATCAAGGTCATTAATGTTGCTATAGGTGTTGTTTCTGTTTTCATCTGGGTAAGCCATAGGAAGGCTATTGTCGTGAACAGGGGATGCATTTATTGTATTTTTTTTATGCTGATCTGAGAGAGAGTTATCCATTTGTTCGATACTATTAACCAGCGCTGAGCATGTTTTCAACCTAATATCAGATTCATTTATAGCCCCATCATAGAAGGTGGGTTGGATGTTCCATTCCCCCCTGTTCGATACTATCGTGATGGGATCTAAGTCCAGTGAGTTAATGTCAGATTCAACTAAGATTTTGATATTCTTTTTTACAACCCCATTTTCTAGACCTTCACATCCCAAAAAAGAACCGAATTGTTCCCCAATATATTCTAGGATTTCAAAATTCAGATATTCAACTGGTAATGTACCCAGATTAATCCATCTAGGGTAATTGATTAAATTCTATGAGTGAGGATCAAAGTTCGGTTTCCAATCACAACGAAAAAAACCATAACCTTTATATAATTTAACCGAACCATGGAGAATATCATTTTTTGTATTTTGATTATCACACAAAATTGCAAGAAAATTATTATCCAGGATAGTTATACTTACCTGTCCCGGGTATAGGGCCATCCACCACTCAATAATTTTTCCTGTATCTTCACCAATTCCCGCCCACTTTGCAAAAACCCCACATTTGCTAAATAAATTGAATTGGGGTTCCGTCAATTTTGCCGAAATTTTACAAATTCGCCTCTGTCTTGTTCTGGATTTTGGCTCAAAATTTCTAACTTTCCCGAGCGGCACCGAGTTTGCCCCGGTAGCCGGATAAAGATTTGAGGCTGAGGATTTGTGCCAATCGAAGTTGAGAGATATGTTTCTACTTTCGCCCATCTTCTTCCTAGCCTTTTTCGAGCGAACGATATGCCAGTTTCCGTCGGAGGGTAGTGACAAGGCATCATCCATTTTTTCCCTAATTACTGCATTTACCCCAAACTTGCCCGCTTTGCCAACCGAAAACCGACCTTCGTTTGTAACAGGGTTTTTCTTACCTTGCGGGCTGAAGATTGAAATGCTCCTCGGACAAGAGGCGAAGACTTGTCTGCACCCCCCCGCCGAAAACCTTGGCAATCTCGCATGACAGAGATTTCGCATTTCGCCAGATATCAGAGCAGAACATAAATTATTATTATTAATTTACATATATTAATTTGATTGAATTATTTTTAGAGCTTGATGAGCCTGACTCAATTAATTGGTCTACTACCTTGAGAGAAGAGAGTGTTGCATGTATTAAGGAATGGATAGATAAGATTGAAGCAATTAAATTTGAAAATGTACACAAGATTGAGGACAATGAGGGAGATGAATCCGTGAGTGGATATGCCTCCTATGATGCTGAAGGTGATTCTTATTCTCAGCATGACAGTTTAGATATGTATTCAGAGCAAGAAGAAATTTGTGAGAAAATAAGTAATTGTTCGAGTAATCATGAACCCGTTGAGGTTTCAGATTTTAATGATATGGGTCACCTTGTTGTTAAGTTCAATCCACAAAATGTTTGCAACCCCAGTTATGAAACTATGTTGCAACATATAGAAACACTTTATGAGCAACATGATAAAGGTTATGATGCAGATGTGAGTTGTTGTAATGATGAAACAAATGTGCATAGAGACATGAGCACTGCTGATTTAATACCTTTATTAGATTGGGACAATGTTTACAGCTCAGAGGATGAAGCCAAGAAAAATGGAAATGAAGAAGGTTCACTAAGTAGTGAACAAATTTCAGAGCTCTTAGCTACTGATTTTCAGAGGTATGCATCCAAAAATGTGCCCAATCTCTCATGCCCAACCAGTACCTGTTTAGATATTGATGATGTTTTTGAGGGTGTGAAGTATGATACATATGCTATTGATTCTTTCCCTATTTTTGATTTGAGTGATGGACAAGATGAAGATGCATATACGCTTGATAGATGTGATAATGTAGATTCATATGTTGATATGAACTCAGATTTTGGTATGCATTGTGTGGATCTTGCTGTTAAAAAGGATGACAGATTTGAAGTAGTTTTCTTAGATTTACAAGTGGGAAATGAACCATTGACAAGTGACAATCATGTATTTTCATGTGTGCAAAGTGTTGATAGGAATTGTGATCAGCAAGACGAATTGCAGTCATGTTATGAGGAAGTTTTCCTCTCTAGTTTGCAAGCCATCATTGTGGAAGAGTGTTCATCATTTGAGAAAACTAGCAATAGAGATTTGCCTGATGTTTTCAACTTTCAGAATAAGTTAGGCCACTTTTCATTTCAGTTGGGAAAGACTGGTAAAGAGTATGGCACACTTATGTCACCTAGTGACCAATGCTCTCAACATGTGTTTGATTTTTAGAGATGTCATGATTATGAATATTCTGATGATTATGTTTTATGTGATTAGCTGATTAGAAGTGGAAGTGTTTTTGATCAGGCAGATTGGAATGATGATCTCAACTTACCTCCGGTTTGTGGAAAAGAGAATCATGTTTATGACAGAGGTAGGAAGTGATTTCAGTTTTGATGGCCATGGGCCATTTATAAGTTGTACATTTTGTACAGTTGTTTTGCTTCAGTTGTGTGGTTTTCAATAAAGTGCCCTACTATTTGGGTAGAATAAGGAAGCCCTATTTTTTGAAATGAAATGAGAAGAGAAGAATGATCTGCTTTTGGGAGGTCTGCTTAACCAAAGATATCTGGATTCTTGTGTTCATCTCGCAATCAACCATCCCCAGTCAGAGCCACTATTGGGACTGATTAAAATTGAATCAAGTTTAGAGGCCCATTTCAAAAATTTTCCTTGCATGTCAAAAAACTACCCGAATGAGTCAATTTGAATGGCCTAGTTAGCAAGGGGGTAAAATGGAGCCAGTTGATTTTCAAAGGGTAAGGCTTGAGATTCATGTCCCACACCTTTCATTTGGCCTATTCAGTGATGTGCAACTTTCAGAATCCAATTTGGATAAGCTTATAAGGTACCCAGTTTGACGGGTGAGCTGGAAGTGCATTTTAGGCACAAATGCAGTTTTTATTGAGTAGCCTACTTTGGGCGATTACATCTTTTGCCCTGTTAATTTTCATGAAGAAATTAAAAGTGGATTCAATTATATACATAAATTTAAGTGAGCTCGCAAATTTTCAAGTCTTAACAAATCCATTTGCTCAGTTTTTGAAGCCAAATCCATTTGCAGTTTCTATGTTTTGGCAAGTCCCTGTTTCGACAGCTAGTTGGAGCCCTCTTTCGCACAAGTGTAAAAGGTGCCTCAGTAAGCATCATGTTAGAATGTTTGTTTCGGTCTAATGTTAGTATAAATGGTGAGCTACGTTTCAAATTTCAAGCCTTTATCAATCCGTTTGATCGGTTTTCAAAAGAGCTCATTTTGCCATCATTTTCAGTTATCCGCACTCCAGTGTTATATCAGTTAATGTAGCCATTTTGGTGAGTGCACCGTTTGCATCCTATCAGTCTAGTGATCGAACTAAGGATTTGAAGATTTAATATGTACTTCAAGGTACCTATGTTTCAAATTTGAGGGCCTACGGAGGTCGTTTGATATTTTTGAGAAAGGCATCATGTGTTGCCAGGACATTGACTTCATCAGGTCCGCAGTGTCGACAAAGCCAATTGGGCATTTTCGGAAATTAATATCTCTTCGCTCGGGACTCATCTTGAGAAACCGTTTGGTAGAAGTCATCCTTGTATATCAGAGTACACGCCTGTCAGACGGCGAGCTCCAGAAAGGTGTTTTGACCACATTGAAAATTACATCTTCACGATCAAATGCGAAAATTGTGGCGTAATCACCTAAAGGTTGTAAAATGCGGATTAATGATCCGAAAATGGTGCCGATCATTTCCAAAGGTATGTTTGAGGTCTGTGAAGCATTCCAGGGGTCAGTTGCATTAAAATGAATTTTTTTTTAGTCGAACCCACTTTGGGCCCCGACCTGGCTCATGCCTGTGTCGTATTATTTTATTGGCGACCTTGTTTACTGGGAGAATTTTAAAATTTTATAAATATGGATTGTAGTCATGGGATTTATCATAAGAGTTGAAAAGACTGTAGACCTTCAAGCAATTTCAAATTGGTGATTCTAATGCCCAAATCCTCATTCAGCAACAGAGAAAGGATTTTAAAAAATGCAGCTGGAAGGTGGAGCGTGGTGTTTGAGAGGTAATTAAAAGAGTCTTCAAATCAAATGCAATCAACAGGTGTATCTCCAATATTTCCCCTTTGACGATGCAAATGGCAAAGGCATGTTTGCCAGGCGTAAATCCAACTCCAAAAGCAAATTTCAATTGCCATGAAGCCAAAGTCTCCTTGCACAATTGAGAGAGGGGCAATTTATAAATTATTAGCAGAAAATGCATTGGTAGGTTTGAATGCCAATCTACAGTTTAATAATTTCTAGCAAACGTAAATGGCTGGTTCAAAGCCAAATCCTTTTCCTTGTTTGCTGTACATGGTAATTGAAGGGACAATTAAAACAAAATGAAATCAGCAAACCTCCTCCTCATATGAAATTGCAGATCTGTAGTGTGGTTGGAAGCTGCAGTTAAACTTCAAACATATGTGGCATGTGCAAAGCCAAATCCCTTCCCACATGCTAGACAAGAGGCAAAGTGCAGCAAGAAGCATGGTGAGTGGGGAAATACATTGAAGTTATATTTTAAAACCTTAACCAATGCAATTTAATGGTGTTTGGTCCTCCCCCCTCTCATGTGGTTGAGCAGAATGCAATGAAACCTCCAAACAATAAAGTAGTAGCCCCTATGTGTTGTATTTTGGAGAGCTGTTCTGGAAGTCTCTAGAGACCATAATTTAAAAAAAAAAAAAATCCTCCCTTGCTGTGTTGCGTGGCATGGAGAACACGAGCAGCAACCAAAAACCACTAAGGCAAATGTAGTGTCTCCCTTACCCTCTACATGGATGGTGGAGGACAGGAAAGATAGAAAATATCAAGCAAATGAATGAGTCTTCCTCTCCCTGTGTGGAATAGACTGGAATTTGGAGGAGCAGCAGTATGATTTTTTTCATACAATTGCAATGATGGCAGCAAACTTCCACTTCAAATGCAATCTGGCAAACTATACAAAATCAAAAAGCCAATTTCGTCCTTCACGTGGCTGTGGCTGAGTAGTGATATTGAAGTTTGGGCAAATGCAGTAACAGGCGTTGCCAAAGAATTCCTTCCCTGCTGTGTGTGGTATGGCCAAAGGTAAATTTTAAAAGTCAATTCAAATGCTATTGGCATCATATAAACTCAGAAAAAACCAATTTAGCTCTTGCGTGGGTGTTAAAAGAGGGGTTTTCAATTAAATCTTTAGCAAATGCAATCAGCAAGTTATTGATTAATCCACAACCAGAGCATCATTTCCAGTGTTATGGTGGAATGGCAAAGAAATCTTTAGCATCGACAACCATTAAAGCTCAGAGAGAAGCTCCAAAATGAAGCCCCAAGCTTAATCACATTATCCCACATGCACTGGGAAGTAGTTCTTTTTAATGTTTATATGCTAATCCACACAATACTAATATGTCTAAGCCATAAAGCCTTTTGACACAAGGTGCCTATGGGCGCGCAAGGTGGGCCAATGTGTGAGCATGCTTCTCGAGGTGATGGAGGAGATGATTGAGCGACGATCAGGTGGACCCCACGCAGGCACACTTCTTGAGGCAGACAGGCAAAATTTTGCAGAGGAAGGTCGTCTTAACGAGTGAGGAAGTTCGAGATGGATCAACGGTGCACGCTATTTCGCGAAAGGAAGATGCACACGAGTTACACCCTGCGAAATAGGGAAAGTGAATGATAGTCATCCACGTGTCATGATAGATGGTCATGTTAGTTCTGAAGATGACATGGTGATGAAGTGGCATACAAGCAAGCAGCCCAGTGGCGGTGACGTGGCCAACAGGTGGCAAAAGATGAGGTGTCATCCCAGGTGGCATCCGGTCAACCCCATTGACCAATCAGAGGCCACCATGTCGCAAGGCGTCAGAGCACAAATGGAGGCAAAAAATCAAAATTAAAATGAATAAATGATATAGTTCTGACTATATTAAAATTCGAAATATTTAAATGACTGAGCACAAATGGGAATTAATTCGCCCAGGGTCTAAATTTTTGCCAAAATATAAAGTATTATATATCACCGGAAAGCTCTCAGAGTGAGGAATCTAATTATGGGGTTAGTTTTGACAAATGTGGGATATTTTGGAGGTAGTTTCCATGGGAAAAAAATTCAGTTAGAGAGGAGACACTTGGCAATTCAGTTGCAGATTTGATTTGGTTCCCTCTCCCTTTTATTCCCAATTCTTCTCAGTTGTAGGGGTTCTAGAAATTTGGAAAAATGCTCCAGATTTGATGGCTTCCATTTTCTGAAGATCTTGACCCAAGTTTGTTAATGCTTCTGTTTGGTTTCAGGGTATAGAGATTGTAGTGCAGTGTTGTAAATATGGTTTTAATTACAGGTCTTACTGGTGTCAGGCATGAGTAATTTCCCACAAGATTGTCTCTGTGATATGTTTTTTCATTATTATGAATTCAATCCTCAAGGAGGATGAAATTTTTCATCTCAAGGAGATTGTATGATTGTTTGTAGGCATTCTTCAATGGAGAGTTTAAATTCTATAGTCAGTCATAAATAATGAAATATGTATCCAGATCTGATGAATTTGTGAATGAATCAAATAGTGCATTAATATAAGGTATTGATGCATGAATATCTTGTTTAAGGAAAATAAACTTGCATCTATGATTCATATTTGTAGTTCTGTGAGTGACAGTGTTGCCCAATGAACAAGGCACTAGTCTTTGATAGATTTGGGAATGGTCTCAGATATGCATTTTAAAAGATAAATCTATTTCCCTTTATGTTTAGGGGTTAATGTTCTATCCTTCCAAAGCTCTATTTCACCTATTATTTGTATAAGATCCAACCCATCTATACCTGTTACCTAATTTGGTGAGCTTGTGGAATGGTTTGTTTGCTCAATGTTGATGCAGTCTTATGTTTGTGATTATTGTATTCAATGCATCAAAAGGGTGTCCCCCACTAGGTCTAGCAGAACCTGAAGTGCAGGAGGATCATTAGGATCCTATGTTATGTTGTCCAAGCCCTAAGGTGTTTCATTGATTGAGATTCGCTATCTCATAGATAGATTTATAGGTGTCTTGGGTTATCGCTTTTGGTGAACAACATGTCTCATCATCAATCAGATGTTGCAAGGAAACACGCAAGGAAGGAATCTCCACCTCGAAAGGTAAAATGGATTCCGCACCATACACCAAGGAATAAGGTGCTGCTCCCATAGGTGTGCGGATAGAAGTGTGATTGGCCCATAGTGCTAGATTCAACTGTACATGCCAATCTCGACTAGCGTCATTGACAACCTACTTCAGGATCTTGATAATGGTTTTATTTGATGCTTCGGCTTGACCATTCCCTTGTGGATAGAATTGACTAGAGAAATGGTGTTGGATATGAAACTTTTCACAGAGTTCCTTGACATCTTTATTCTTGAAGGGATGACCATTATCTGTGACTATGGCAAGAGGAACCCCATACCGACATATGATATAATTCAGCAAGAATTTTGAAATTTGGACACCAGTGATATACGTCATGGGAATAGCCTCAATCCATTTTGTAAAATACTTTGTGGCTGTAATGATAAACTTGTGTCCATTTGCAGATGTCGGGTGAATTTTGCCAATAAGATCCAATCCCCATTGAGAAAAGGGCCATGAAGATATGATAGAATGAAGCTCTTGGGCTGGTGCATGAATGTAATTTCCATGGATCTAGCACTTGTAGCACTTCTTAACAAAATCATGAACATCTTTTTCCAGAGTGGGCCAATAATACCCAACACGAATCAACTTTTTGGCTAAGCTTAGACCATTGAAATGGCCTCCACATATACCATCATGAACCTTGTGTAAAGCCATTTGTTCTTTGTCAGAATCCAAACACCTGAGGAGGGTATGGTCAAAAGAACGACGGTAAAGGGTGTCGACGATGATGACATATTTGGCTGTCTGTCGGATAAATTCTTGACATTGGTTAGCGGAAAGGTTGGGTGGTAAGGTTTGGGATTTCAAATATTGATATACGTCATTGTACTATGGGGAGTTGGGACCAACAAGAATGCACATCACATCCGCTGTCGGAATGTCAAAAGAAGGAATCAGCAATTGTTCGACTAGAAATTCACATTTGTCCATATTGTGGGGCATATTCAACATGGAAGCAATCATAGCCATTGCATCTGCTGACTTGTTTTGCATTCTTGGAACTTGACTGAAATGGATAGCCGTGAATTTGGTCTTGAAGAAAGCTACCATATGCTTATAGGGAATAAGCTTTTCATCTTTTGTTTCGTAGTCATCATTCACTTGTCAGATGACTAATTGAGAATCTCCATAGACTTGCAAATGTGTGATGTTCCAGTGGACTGCTACTCAGAGTCCTATAACCAGTGCTTATACTCTGCAATGTTATTGGTACAATGAAAAGTTATCCTGTAGGACTTGGGAATAGCATCACCTTGAGGGGTGACAAACAAGATGCCAGCTCCGGACCCGAACTTGGTATGGGATCCATCAAAGTATTACATCCATTCATTAGAAGATGTAAGAGAAAATACTGATTCATCTAGAAAATCTGTCAACATGGGATGATCATCATAAATAGGAGCCTCTACAAGTTGATCTGCTGTGACTTGTCCTTTTATCTCCTTTCGCTCCATATACTCAATGTCAAATTCACTGAGAATCATAACCCACTTTGCTAGGCGACTCGTCAAAGCTGCTCGGCTAAGTAAGTATTTTAAGGGATCAATTTTGGCAACCAACAATGTTTGGTGACTTAACATATAATGTTGAAGCTTTTGTGTTGCAAATATCACTGCTAAGCATGCCCTTTCAATAGTTGAATAATTTAGCTCATAGCCTACTAGTGTCTGGCTGATATAATAAATAGCATGCTCTTTGTTGTTCTCATCTTGTTGGGCCAAGAGAACTCCTACTATCATTTCAGTTGTAGAAATATACAAAAAAAATGGCTTTCCTTCTATAGGAGGCATTAGGATAGGCGGCGACAACAAATATTCTTTGAGGGCTTGAAAGGCTGATTGACATTGCTCAGTCCATTTAAAAGTGACTCCTTTATGCAGTAGATGCTGGGATGGATGACATTTGTTGGCCAACTAAGCTATAAATTGGTGGATGGACTGGAGCTTTCCTTGCAGACTGTGTAGTTGATGGAGATTAGAAGGAGGAGGCATATCCATTATTGCTTTAACCTTGGCAGGGTCGACCACAATGCCTCTATGAGAAACAATGTACACTAGTAACTTGCCAGTTGTGACACCAAAGACACACTTCTTTGAATTGAGTCTGAGCGTGTAGGTCTCCATTAGGTCAAAGATTGGGCCCAGGATGGCTAAATGACTATCTCTTGTGACAGATTTGCATAACAAGTCATCAACATAGTCCTCCATCAAAGTATGCATCAAATCATGAAAAATTGTCATCATTGCTCTTTGATATGTTGCGCCTGCATTTTTAAGGCCAAAGGGCATCACATTCCAGCAATAGGTACCCCAAGCACAGGTGAATGCTATTTTATGTTGATCTTTAGGAGCAATGCAAATTTGGTTATAGCCGGAGAAACAATCCATCAATGAAAGTATCTCATATCCAGCAGTCATGTCCACTATGATGTCGATATTTGGCAATGGAAAATCATCCTTAGGGCATGATTTATTGAGATCTCTAAAATCTATATAGATTCTGATGCCCCCAGTTACTTTGCTAACTAGTACTAAATTTGAAATCCAGTCTGCATAATCAATGGGTCTAATGAAGCACACATCTAGTAATTTTTTTAGTTCCACCTTGAACAAAAGAGCCACCTGGGGATGCATTTTTCTAAGTTTCTGTTTGACAGGCTTGGCATCTTCTTTCAATGGCAAGTGATGAAGGACTAATTCTTGATCGAGGCCAGGCATATCTGCATAGGACCATGCAAAGTTGATCTTCTTCTCAAGAAAGAAATTCACAAAGTCTATCTTTTCCTGTTTTGATAGAGAAGCAGCAAAATGAATGACCTTAAGGTTGTTAGGTGTACCCAAATTGATTTCCTTGGTCATTTCCACAAGCAATGTTGATTTGTCCTGACTTGATAGGTGTGACAAGAAATGTAGCTAGGAAATGTGGAAAACATCAAAGCAATATAGTACTAATAATGCAGCTCAATCACAAAAGCAAATTGCAATGATCAATCCTAACACACTCAATAAAGACATGAAAATGAAACATTCAAAACTAAAGACTATGCAAACAAAATGTAGATCTAAATGCTTCCTTCATGTGGCTCCATTGTAATTCTTTCTCCTTCAAATAGCTTGGTTCTGGATCTCACCTACTAGTGCATGATCATGATATGAAAGCAAGTAGACAAGATGATTGCTCAAGAGTACTCGAAGCATGATTGATTCGACAAAGTAATTCAAAACAGGCGATTATTAGATTGAGATTGAAGAAATTCATCCAATTTATAGACAAATTGGAGAAATGATCAAATTAGGATGAAGAGATTCAAATGGAAATTGCAAATCAATTATGTCAATTATGACAAATTATGACAAATTATGCACTTTCTATGCAAAATTGATTGATTGATAATTTATGACAAATTATGACAAATTTCTATGTCAAAAATTGATTGATTGTCAATTATGACAAATTATGACAAATTTCTATGTCATTCCCATGAAGTTAGGAGAAAAATAGGAGGAAATTGAAATTAGGAATTAGAAAATTAGAAAATTAGAAAAAGAGGAATTAAGAAATTAGGAATTAAGAAATTGATGAAAATTAGGAAATTAGAATTTAGAAAAATGAGGAAATTAGGAATTAGTCAATTAATTAATAATTTTTCATTTATTAATCAATTCACATAAAGAGGAAATTTTAGAAAAGGAGGAAATTAGGAATTAAGTGAATTAATTAACAATTTTTCATTCATCAATTAATTCACATAAAGAGAGGGAATTAATTAGCCAATTAAATAAATATTTAATTGTGACAAGAAGACTTAGGATAAATAAATAATTTATTTAACCTAGAGGGAGAAAAGGCAAACAGGGTTAAATGATTAAATCACGAAACCCTAGAAGATAAATTAGCAATGCAAGGATGACAATTAGGTCTTGATGAAAGATAATTGACTCGATCATGATTCGGATTAACAAAGGACCAATGTAATAAATGATTTTATTGATAAATGCACCAATTGATGAGGAACAATGACTAATTGATCCAAATTGACATAATTGAGACAGACAACGATCGATGACAAATCGATCGCAAAATGACAAGATTGACAAGAGGACAAGAACCGATGACAAAATAGATTCCAAGACGACAAGATTGAAAATGACCACGATCGATGACGAATCGATCACAAAATGACAAGATTGAACATGACAACGATTGATGACAAATCGATCACAAAATGACAAGATTGATAAGAGGACAAAACCCTAATTAGGATTGATGATGTCCAAAATGATGACAAATGACTACGCACATTGATGCGACAGGTTAAAATCGATCAAAATCATGACTGGATAGTGTTGTTGACAAGACCAAATTTGAGAGCGAGATGAATGAAGAATGTAGAAGAATGAATCGATGCTTGAAAATGATAAAGACCAAGTGTGAATCATAGTAGAAATGTTAATGTGATGTAAAAACCCTAAAATAAGGCAATGCACAAATGTTAAAGTATGACTCCGCAAGCGCTGACCATTTTTAGGTGTCTACATTTTGCCCCTCTTTGAGATAATGTGATTTTAAGCGTTGTTTCAAAGAACAGTAATAAAAATGCCCCAGACAATAATAATGACATATGCATGCCCCCTCGAGGAATTGGCCGGAAACATGCAAAAAAGAGGCCAATTGATCGATAAAAATGATAGGATCGAACGGACTGACAATCGGAGATCGGATGCATGAAGGACAAGCAATTAATGACACAAAAGACCATGACGAACATAAGATGGAGAATGTGCACGTCCATCTATGCACTGACAAAGATCTATAAATGAGAGCAAGAGAGTGTAATTTGCTCATTTGCACTAGCCCAAGAGGAGAATTTGTTGCTCTAGAAAAGGACACTTGCAGAGAGATGGCAAACATTCCTAGGGAAAATCACCTCAGAGAATGTGTACGCACATTCAGATGACCGGATGACGTGGGAGCAGTGGTATGTATCTCAAAAACCCATATTTTCAATTTTATGAATTTGACTTGCTCGCAGGACATTGCGGGGCCCACAGGGGATGCAGAAACTGACTTCTGCGCTTGTGTAGGATGAATCCTACACTTGTGTGATGTCTTATGTGCTTGTGTAGGGAGACACAGGTGCAGGACATGTGACATAGGCACAGGACTCATCACACAAGCGCAATTGTGCAATGGAAACACTAATTTTGGTCAAAACAACATGCAAATGAGCCGGAAAGGGGGGATAAGGGTAGGATAGGTTAGATTAGATGAAAAACACCTTGATTTGGATAGGAAAATGAGGAAATGCAACCCATAGGAGCAAACACTAAAATTGACAATAATGTGCCCCAATTGTGATGCAGAGTCGACAATATCCATTGATCACGCGGGAGAACTGACCAGACTACTTCATGTTATGACATAGACTCAGGATCACAGACAGAGATACATTAGCAGGTCTTAAGACATACTATGTCACATTCATGCCTGAGATTAGGGAAAACACAGGACTGCTTACCGCATTGGCAGAGCGATGGCATTCAGAGACTTCCTCATTCCATTTGGCGACTGGAGAGGCAACTGTGACACTAGAGGATGTATGGCATATCCTCCACATTCCGATTCATGGAGAGATGGTAGAGTATGACCCAGTGACAGGGAGAGATGGATTGTGCAGATTATTTGAGTGTGATGCAGATGATCTGGATATTTTGGAGAGAGAGATTGGCTGGGAGACCATGGCATCAGAGTATGATCGACGATATGTGGTGATAGCAGTGGTGATAGCATGCCTACTAGCAGGAGACAGACGAGGACATGGATTCCCTATTGGATGGGGAAGAGTGCTAGAGTGGATGGCGATAGAGGGAATGGTGTACACCTAGGGACCATGTGTACTGGCTATGCTATATTTTCAATTGCATCAGATAGCATATCAGGGAGTGCAGACTTTGAGTTGTGGAGTCACACTGCTACAGGTATGGGCATTTGAGCACATAGCCATATGTCAACTGATTAGAGAGAGACAGGTAGTACCACATCAACCATATGTGTACTTATATGGTGGAGCACTGAGACAGGGTCCTTTTGGATACATATTATATTGGCGACATGAGCTAGACAGACTGAGAGAGTTCACATGGAGGCCATATCGTGATTGCCCAGGATGGTCAGATGACAGTGAGGAGCTACTGTATTGCAGACATGAGAGGTACCTAATTGGGCGACCAGTGAATCACCAGAGAGTGATTGAGGTGTACCTGCCAGAGAGAGTCAGACGACAGTTTGGAGAGAGGTAGGATGTACCTAGGAGGACGACACACTTTGCCCGATCTCACAGAGAGACGAGTCAGTGGGGGAGTATGATTCAGCCACACATAGCATATGGTAACTTCTCATAGCTACAACAGAGATAGTGGGATTGGAGATCAGATGTGGCGGATGCCGGGATGACAGAGGAGTATGAGAGATGGTTTGCACGACTATGGCCAGTGCCATTGACAGATCCGGATATTTTAGTACCTAGGCAACAAGAGGACTTCCCACTCGCTGGAGAGGAGGAGGGGGATGATGAGGATGAGGAGGATGAGGATGGTGATGAGGATGAGGGGGATGACAAGGACAGAGATGAGGATGGGGATGATGAGAAGGAGGCATTACAGGATATACCCATAGATCCAGAAATAGCTAGGACAAAGGAGATGGAGATGTGGAGGGCTACCATAGCGAGTCAGTAGGATCACATTGTGACTTTAGAGAGAGAGCATGAGCAGTTTAGAGTAGAGATAGGTAGACTCACAGTGGCTTGCGAAATAGCAATAGCTTAGGCACAACGAGAAGAACAGAGAGTCACTAAGTATATTGGGTCGATTCGGGATGCCAGTGCACGGGAGATGCCACAGATGCTAGTAGAGACCGGAGAGGAGATACGCCATTGGAGGACACAATATGAGAGAGCAGTTCCACCAAAGCAGAGAGTAGCTTCATATCAGGCACGATCGAGGACAGAGAGCAGGGCACGCTCTCGAAGGTCATTAAGCAGCATGGGGGTGAGTGGACCTATGAGACCACCACAGCCAGGACTAGGAGGGACATCATCCACGAGACATGGTAGGGATGAGGAGGATAGAGGGAGCACCTAGTGACAGAGGCACATGCTCCGTATGATGGATAGTGGACATTATGTAGTTTGACATTTTGTAGTCAGCCTGCGGGCCATACTTAGGACAGACAGTCCAATTTTGCACTCCGATATTATTGTGACATATGATATGACATGCATCTATATGATGGGATGCAATGTGTTAATACTTATGTTATTTTCCATGTATGGATGACTTATGCATTGTTTATTGTGGAACATATATGGATGACTTATGCACTGTTGATGTATTATTGTGGAACATGTATGGATATATTTTTTTATGTGTTTTTGATTCATTTATAATATGAAATGGATAAAATGTTTGATACGATACTCAATGTGATGTTTGATATAATGCAAATGTACTAACCAATGAATGTAGGATGCAACATATGTGTTTGGGGAAATCGGAGCACTAGACCGAACTGACAGAAGAAATGTTAGTAAGAAGAAAATGAGACAGAGGATAGTTAGAGACGAAGAAAAACTTGCTTTCAGTAATGCACTTTGTAGGTGAGAACCTTTATTTTAATGTAGCAAAATGGATGAGTAGCATCATGGCATGGAAGGCCAGAGCTAAAATGCAACCCTTTTTGCAAAAGATAGACACATCACAGACAAACAACAATCACAACCAAAAAGAAAAGGATCATGATCCATCCCGGTCACTCTAAATCACTCAGTGACATCATCGAGCAAAATAGGAACATGATCAAAGCCAAAGATAAATCAGTAAAAAGATAAGATGCACAAATTCCAACAAATCAAACAAACACCTTGATCTTCATTGTCAAAAGTTGAAAGTGTTGATAGGACGATCATGCTGTCTAGTTTCAGGATATGCGGTACCCCATCTAAGACAGGACATAGTCTGGTTTCGAGTATACCACACCCTGTATAAGACCCATGATAGTAGTGACAAGACAAAATGATTGAGGTTGATTGATATGACAATTCTGATCAGTTTGAATGTCTGGTTTGATTGAAATAGTTCATCTGTTAACGCATGATTTCATTAAAGCACAACGTTGGATTGTGAGTTATTGGATGTATACTCAGCGATCTGTCTATGCACAAAGGGGATCATTTATGTTTCTGTTTCGCTTTTCAATTTTTTTTTACAATTTTTTTGTTCATTTTTTCAAGACTTTATTTGATTTTTTTTAAGGTTATTTCAGGACATTTTTCAATTTTTTAAAGAGATTTTTTTCAGGACATTATTTGATTTTTTTTTTGAATTATTTCAGGTTATTTTTCAATTTTTAAGAGATTTTTTCAGGACATTTTTCAATTTTTTTTTTTGAATTGTTTCAGGACATTTTTCAATTTTTAAGAGATTTTTTCAAGACATTTATGGATGCAAATGTTCCAGTGATTGATCATGACAAGTGGAATGCACCTAATGTGCATCTGAAAGACATACATAGACCAGAACTGAAACATAATGTACAAGAAACCAGAGTATGCAAGACAATGATGTTGACCAATGACAGGCCTATAATAGAACATTGGGTCAAGACGAAGATAGACATGATAAACAGGCCAAGAGAAAGCATAGCTAGAGGTCATGACAGATGACGGAGCAATAATCTCATTACTCATGGCGCCTAATTGCCAGGTTTTCACCATGGTACTTGCCCAAAGCGCCTGTTTGCCAAGTTTTCACTAGAGGGCAAATCATTTTTCTTTACTCTTTTGCTCTTTTTTCGCTTTTTTTTTGTATTTTCTTTTTTTTTCACTTTTTTTTGTATTTTCTTGTTTTTCACTTTTTTAAAAAAATTTTTTGGGATCATACTTGAAGAAGTGCTAATAGAAAATTATGCCCAGTACTTACGAAGGTGCATGCTATTTATAGGATCGGACAAAGGTTCACCTTCTGGGGTGGCAAGCTGATATGCCCCCGAGCCATATGCTGTAGTTACTATGAAAGGCCCAACCCAATTAGGTTCAAACTTGCCTTTGATGATGTCAGTAGACTGTGCATTCTTGGGATTTGCCTTTAAAACCAGATCTCCCACTTCGAAGTGTCACCCTTTGACCTTCTTATTATAAGAGCGGCAGAGACGGTTTTGATATGCTTGCAAATGTGTCAGGGCTGTCTGACGTTTCTCATCTAACATCTCAAGCTGATGCAACTGAGAGACTCTGTGTGTCTCATCATCAATCAAATGTTGCAAGGAAACACGCAAGGAAGGAATCTCCAATTCCAAAGGTAAAATGGCTTCCGCACCATACACCAAGGAATAAGGTGTTGCTCTCGTAGGTGTGCGGATAGAAGTACGATAGGCCTATAGTGCTGGATTCAACTGTACATGCCAATTTTGACTAGCATCATTGACAACCTTCTTCAGGATCTTGATAATGGTTTTATTTGATGCTTTGGCTTGACCATTCCCCTGTGGATAGTATGGACTAGAGAAACGGTGTTGGATATGAAACTTTTCACAGAGTTCCTTGACATCTTTATTCTTGAAGGGATGACCATTATCTGTGACTATGGCAAGAGGAACCCTGTACCGGCATATGATATAATTCAGCAAGAATGTTGAAATTTGGACACCAGTGATATAGGTCATGGGGATAGCCTTGATCCATTTTGTAAAATACTTTGTGGCTGTAATGATGAACTTGTGTCCATTTGTAGATGTCGAGTGAATTTTGCCAATAAGATCCAATCCCCATTGAGAAAAGGGCCATGCAGATATGACAGAATGAAGCTCTTGGGCCGATGCATGAATGTAATTTCCATGGATCTAGCACTTGTAGCACTTCTTAACAAAATCATGAACATCTTTTTCCAGAGTGGGCCAATAATACCCAACACGAATCAACTTTTTGGCTAAGCTCAGACCATTGAAATGGCCTCCACATATACCATCGTGAAGCTCATGTAAAGCCGTTTGTGCTTCGTCAGAATCCAAACACCTGAGGAGGGTATGGTCAAAAGAACGATGGTAAAGGGTGTCGGCGATGATGACATATTTGGCTGTCTATCGGATAAAGGCTCGGCATTGGCTAGTGAAAAGGTTGGGTGGTAAGGTTTGGGATTTCAAATATTGATATACGTCATTGTAGCATAGGGAGTTTGGACCAACAAGAAGGCACATCACATCCGCTGTCGGAATGTCAAAAGAAGGAACCATCAATTGTTCGACTAAAATTTCACATTTGTCCATATTGTGGGGCATATTCAACATGGAAGCAATCGTAGCCATTGCATCTGTCGACTTGTTTTGCATTCTTGGAACTTGACTGAAATGGAAGGCCATGAATTTGGTCTTGAAGAAATCTACCATATGCTTATAGGGAATAAGCTTTCAATCTTTTGTTTTGTAGTCATCATTCACTTGTTGGATGACTAATTGAAAATATCCATAGACTTGTAAATGCGTGATGTTCCAGTGGACTGCTACTCGGAGTCCTGTAACCAGTGCTTCATACTCTACAATGTTATTGGTACAATGAAAATTTATCTTGTAGGACTTGGGAATAGCATCACCTTGAGGGGTGACAAACAAGATGTTGGCTCCGGACCCGAACTTGGTATGGGATCCATCAAAGTATAACTTCCATTCATTAGAAGATATAAGACAAAATACTGATTCATCTGGAAAATCTGTCAACATGGGATGATCATCATAAATAGGAGCCTCTACAAGTTGATCTGCTATGACTTGTCCTTTTATCGCCTTTCGCTTCATATACTCAATGTCAAATTCACTAAGAATCATAACCCACTTTGCTAGGCGACCCGCCAAAGCTGCTCGGCTAAGCAAGTATTTTAAGGGATCAATTTTGGCAACCAACAATGTTTGGTGACTTAACATATAATGTCTAAGCTTTTGTGTTGCAAATACCACTGCTAAGCATGCCCTTTCAATAGTTGAATAATTTAGCTCATAGCCTACTAGTGTTTGGCTGATATAATAAATAGCGTGCTCTTTTCCATTCTTATCTTGTTGGACCAAGAGAACTCCTAATGCCATTTCAGTTGCAGAAATATACAATAAAAATGGCTTTCCTTCTATAGGAGGCATTAGGATAGGCGGCGACAACAAATATTCTTTGAGGGCTTGAAAGGCTGATTGACATTGCTCAGTCCATTTAAAAGCGACACCTTTATGTAGTAGATGCTGGAATGGATGACATTTGTTAGCCAACTGAGCTATGAAGCGGTGGATTGATTGGAGCTTTCCTTGCAGACTGCGTAATTGACAGAGATTAGAAGGAGGCATATCCATTATTGTTTTAACCTTGGCAGGGTCGACTTCAATGCCTCTGTGAGAAACAATGTACCCTAGTAACTTGCCAGCTGTGACACAAAAGACACACTTCTTTGGATTGATTCTGAGCTTGTAGGTCTCCATTCAGTCAAAGATTGGGCCCAGGATGGCTAAATGACTATCTCTTGTGACAGATTTGCATAACAAGTCATCAACATAGTCCTCCATCAAAGTATGCATGAAATCATGAAAAATTGTCGTCATTGCTCTTTGATATGTTGCACCTGCATTTTTAAGACCAAAAAGCATCACATTCTAGCAATAGGTACCCCAAGCACAGGTGAATGCTATTTTAAGTTGATCTTCAGGAGCAATGCGAATTTGGTTATAGCCGGAGAAACCATCCATCAATGAAAGCATCTCATATCCAGCAGTCATGTCCACTATGATGTCGATATTTGGCAATGGAAAATCATCCTTAGGGCATGCTTTATTGAGATCTCTAAAATCTATATAGATTATGATGCCCCCAGTTACTTTGCTAACTAGTACTAAATTTGAAATCCAGTCTACATAATCAATGGGTCTAATGAAGCCCACATCTAGTAATTTTTTTAGTTCCACCTTGACCAAAAGAGCCACCTGGGGATGCATCTTTCTAAGTTTCTGTTTGACAAGCTTGGCATCTACTTTCAATGGCAAGTGATGAAGGACTGATTCTAGATCGAGGCCAGGCATATCTGCATAGGACCATGCAAAGCTGATCTTCTTCTCAAGAAAGAAATTGACAAAGTCTATTTTTTCCTGTTTTGATAGAGAAGCAGCAAAATGAATGACCTTGGGGTTTTCAAGTGTACCCAAATTGATTTCCTTGGTCATTTCCACAAGCAATGTTGATTTGTCCTGACTTGATAGGGGTATGTCCATTCTTCCACCTTTGGGTGCCTCAGAGAGGTTTTCACTCATAGGTACGTCTTTTATTTTTACTTTTGTATGATCAGAGAGTGCCTTACGGTTTTCACTCAAAGATCTACTCTTTTGATTTTTTACTTTTTCTTTTCTTTTTTCATTTTGATGACTGGAAGAGGGAGTTGACTCCCCAAAATATGCTGTGGAATCCAAATCAATAGCAAATCCTGCCTTATGATCACGTTGTGGTATGCCTTCCCGTAGTCCAAGGAATTCTGCAATTGCGTCATCATTTTGAAAATAGTCCAATGTGAGTGGTTCTTGCTGGTCCTATTGGATAAGCTGGGGATAGATGAGGCGCATGTCATCATCGATTGTAAGGAGAGAAAGGGCTAATATGGTAAAGATGTAAACATCTATGGTGTCACTATCCGACCTACTTGTATCTGATTCGGAGCTTGGATCCCAGAATGACTCTATCCAAGCATAAGGACATGTTTTAGGAAGAGGAGTTATTTCATGTTTGTCTTCCATAGGCAAATTATCAAGGTCAAGGAAAATATTGTCAAGAGCATAGGAGCTAGAAGAAAAAGAACTCCACTCCCATTCATTGGAATCTGTTTCGGGTCGGGTATCCTTAGGTGTTATTTCATCATTAGAGTCACACCCTTTTCTACACGTGGGCACTTTGGTAGATGAGGATCCAATTCACAATGGTACAAAACCTAACCCTAAAGTTGGAGGTCGCACCTTGGGTATGATAGGTTCTAGCCTTCCATTGTTGTTCAGGCCAAGGCCACTGCAACCATCATATCCTTTCTTTTGCAGCATAGTAAATCCTTTGCCGTATTGTTCCACTGGCAACCTGACAGGTGGGGTCTTAGTTGGATCTTTGTAAAGTCAATCTATGACATCATCATCTAAAGTTTCTTTGTCAAGTTCACCCCATCTTGTAAATGTAGTGGGAGGCTGATATTGAATAATGACCTTAGGTTCCTTTTGCAATAAATGCGGTTTGCCATATGATTTTGGAGATATTGGTAAATTCCCGATGAGGAATGTTTGATCCATTGAATATTCTCCACATCCTTGGTCTTGTATCTTCAATTTTCCTTTGACAACATCTAACAATTCATTAGGATCCACATAACTATGTGAATTGGCCTCTCTATTGACTGGGACTTGCTGCTGAGGGGTATCCTTTAGAGTAGCACAAAATTGAAATTTTTTAGGATCTCCTGGAATTGTTATTTCAGTTCCATTGTAAGGATATTTTAAACATTGATGATAAGTGGATGGAACTGCTTTCATTGCGTGGATCCATGGATGGCCAAGGATCATGTTATAAGGGAGATCAAGGTCTAGGACCTGCAGGAAAGTCTTTTCTGTCACTGGACCGACTCTGATAGGCAATGTAATTATCCCTTTGGATGGGCGCTCAACATCATCATATGCTTTGATTGTTATTCTTTTGGAAGCATCAATGTCATTTTCTATATATCCATGGCCAATGACCACTCTCAAGGTACAAAAATTAAGACCCGCTCTGCCATCTATCAAGACTCGTTGGATTTTGCAATTATGGACAAAGACTTCAAGGTGTAAAGGGTCATTGTGAGGGAGCTTATCAAGTGAGATATCATTGTCAGAAAATGCGACATTTTGGGAAATAGCTAGATGGCCAATCTGGGCTTGAAACTGGTCAACATCAATATCTGTCGGGACAGTGGACTCAATTAAAGCTTTATCTAGGACTGCACGATGCATGGGGGATATTTTTAACAACTCAAGGATTGATATTTGTGCTGGTTGTCATGCCCAAAATTTAGGGAAAAACACAACCAACAAATTCTTTTTTTAAAACCCTTAATTACATGCTTTTATTTGCTTTAAATAGTTATGACAACTTTACATGTGGTTCTAACAAATTATTAATTGATATTAAATACTAACATAACAATTTACGATAGTTCCTATCATCAAGTGGGATGAATAAAATTTATAAGGGAATAATTATTTCATTCAAAAGTCTTTATCATTTCGTTTGTGAGTATAAGAACATAAATTATACCATTTCTCCTCTCTAGACATTAACATAATTTACTTGGTTCTATAATAATTATTTATTACATATCAATTTTCCTCCATCCTATAATTACGTTCCTTCTTAGTTCTTAATTTTACAAAGTAATTGGCTTTTATAATTCAATACTAAAACCTATTTAATTGCGTTAATATTAACAAATGGAGCCATTACAATCAAAGTGCCAATTGTCATCAAGATGGTTAATTTTCCTAATAAAAGTTCCATCTTGGGTTAACAGGGTTCTCATGGTTTAGTCCACTTAGAGGGATTAATCTTTACACCTCTACACTATCCTCTTATATCAATTATTTAATTACTTTATTTAATAGTTCCATTTATTTATGAAAATCCAATTAGATCTCCAAAATTAATTTATCAAATTCATCCAAATCTTTCATAAGATTGAACTCCAGAAACATTTAAAATTTATACATCCTTTTAAAATATGCCCATTTGCTTATCAAAAGCATATATAAGTTTATAAAAATATTTAGTCTAAAAATTCACCCTATTCACCCATATCTTCAAATCATATAAATATATTGGAATATATATATATATATATATATATATATATATATATATATATTACAATATTATAATATTTTTTTTACATGTATATAAATCTTGCATGCAAACCCTAACTTAACATGTAAATTATAAAATACCCTATATATATATCCTTCTTAAATATCTCTTTGAATATGTTACCCTAGCCGTACCCGGGCTAGGGTTTTTTTTTTTTTTGTTACTTGCATTGCAGGGTCGATCGAATTCAAATTGCACGGTGGAGTGGTCGAGGATTTTTTTTGAGGAAGAGGTGGTGGCGCGGGGGTTTTACTCGGCCGCCACTGTGTGCGCACGCAGTGGAGGCGCGGGCGCCGCCCACTGTGTGCCCACACAGTGGTGGTCTGCAGGCCGCCCACTGTGTGTTCACACAGTGGCGGCGCGAGCACCGCCCACTATGTGCCCACACAGTGGCGGTCCGCGAGCCGCTCACTGTGTGTTCACACAGTGTCGGCGTGGGCGCCGCCCACTGTGCACACACACAGTGGGTTTCGGCCCTCCGCCCGAAAACCCATTTTTTTATTTTTTTTAAATTTATATTTTTTTTTCTCCCTTTTTTTTTTTTATGCAAATAAAATATATGTAAATATTTGTATATATATATATATTTGTACATATTTGTATATATGCAAAATGCAAGGTATTTATCAATATTTATATTTTAATCAGTCAATTTGAAATTATTTAACTTTAAGAATTGTAGGCATTTATACATTTATATATGCAATTAATTTAGATTTATTTAAATTTAGTTTTACTTCCTGCCAAAGATAAGGTAACTATCAGATTTAAATTCACTAAAATTAGTATAGATTTTATTTTCTACAAAAAGATAAATAATAGAGTACGAAAATTTTAACAGCAACTACACACATATGTGATTATTAAACTAACTAGACTATTAAATTTCCAGACTTAAATTCCTGCAAATACATATGCGATTTTAATTCCTACAACTTAATTTATCTAGAATCTTTTAAAGTTAGCCCCGCAATAGAAATTAAATTGGAACTTTCATATTCGAAAGCAGCATGCATGCAATCATTAAATCATTTCTTTATTTCCTATTTCATATGCATAAAGGGGTAAAATAAATTTCATTTCTCTTTCCTAAATATTGTATAACCTACAATTATTAAAGTTCAAAAAATCTTTAGGAACTAAATCCAGATTCATTTATTTAGTATAGCATAAAACAACATTTCCTCTCTATAAGGTACATCAAATTATGAATTAACCTTCAATACTAATGGATCTCTCATTTCTATTCAATGAGGCTTTTACAAACATTTGATACATTTCTTTTCGAAAGATAGATACGACAAAATTTCCTATTACAATGTTGCTACTTTAAACATACATATTCCATTTCCACATCTTTTCTGTAACAACTGAAATCCAGCAACCTCTACTTGTCCTCTTTCTTTTCTTCCAACAAACCTGTAAATAAAACATAGGCTATGACCATGGAGTGCTCACCTCCCAGCCTAAGCTAACTAGTAGCCACCCCCGAGCTCGGAGAACCAAGCCCTAGATAGGCAACGAACATGCAAACACAAGAGACAGAGAAATACACAACTCAAACACAAACCCCAACCCGGCTACACTGCACCACACATTGGTGATGTCTTTTCAAGGGTGGTAGTGGACCAAGTACCCTGAGGAGACTACAAGTATGGCAAAACAAATAGCCACCTCATGGCAAACTAAAGCATATAGCCACCTCATGGCAAACAAATTACATCAAGTATAACAAAATCAGCCCCTTATTCCTTATGCCCCCCAAGGCATTCATGCCTTACTTCCCTCCTTATGACCCCCAATGCATAAACAAGCCATGCAGCAAGGGTCATATAGATTCCCTTGTGATCGCTCTCATAACGAGAGTCTCTCACTCGAGGGTTGTCACTTCTACCACCCACAAGATCCTCCTCTCTCCCAAGAGTAGGAGATCTTGATTACTCCCAAACACACATACAAAGAATAAAATAAAATACCAAATAAATTTTCAAAAGAACATGCATGGAAACGAATCTTTTTCACAAACATTACTTACAAACACATGCAATAAGAAATCCATTATCTGATGAATACAACCAACCTTAATCTACCCAAAGGTAGGTTAGTTTTGTTGAGGATGAGCAGCCCAATTCCACGGTTCTTCCCTTCCTACCCTTAGCTAAAATTCTCAAACCAAAATTTCACTCTTTTTACTTTACCAAATTCTTTTGTCTCCGAAAATGGAGAGTGGGTGATTACCCTCAAATTCTCCAAATCCTACTTAAGAAGCTCATTCTCTGAGTTCTCACAAGTTCTAAAAACTAAAAAGGAAAGATTATCCAATCAATGGGTCCTTTAGGATTTCAACTTCATAACACATCAAAAGTGCACCACTAGGTGCGATAACTCTATAACTTGGTTCAATTATTTTTCTCACAAACCTATCTGCCTAACACAGTCCATTCTATTGAATTACAAAGCATTTATTAATAGGTCAAACAGGGTCAACTAAGTAAATCAAAGCTTGGTTTGGGGAAGGCCTTACATCCTCCTCCCCTAGGGTTCGACTTACTCTTGGAAGTCGCATGAGTAGAATTTTGAAGTAGGGACATAACCTTTCCCTCCATTTCCATAAGTTACTCAAACTATTACCTTGCCTACTAGAAGGATGAAATACCAAAATCAACTTATTATTGTAATTAACTTACTATCTTCATAAGGTTAAGTTCTTAGTATTTTTATTACATTTCCGTTCTATTCTCAGGTAGGTGCTTACAAAGTTCTATCTTTCAACGACTTACATTATTTCACCCTCCAAATCATAATTGAAGTTACACATATAGAATTTTCTAGGAGTTCTACTTGTTTAGGATTTGTTTAAAAGCATGTTTATCCTACTGTACTCTCGTCCATGCATTTTACTTAGAAAAAAAAAATTGACATCACACTTAACCACAACGAAACTACTTATTCTACATTCGAGGTACCTCATTAGGGTGTTATACACTATTTGCTAAACTGTCCTAGGTGCATAATTTCTTCCAACTTTCTTAGGTGGCAAGGCAAAAATCAAATTTAGGTTCTTCAATTCTGCCCTTATATAGGGTAGTTTTCTACCACTAGGGATTAAAATGTTTTTATATTTATAGGCTCCAAGGTTTAAGTTTTATAGGGAACATTATTCGCCATTTCCAAACATTGAGGTACCCTACAATCCCATTCCAAAGGAGTGATGGAAATTACTAATACTTATTTCAGATATCATCCATGCAATCATCTCCATATACATACCAAATTTATCAGTTGACAATCATTACCTTCGCAATTCATTAGGTCTAGGTCACACTATTGTTATAAATTTTCTCTTTCCGATTACTCGCAATTTATTTTACTTAGGAGGATATTCCTTCCTTTTATCTTAATTTGATAAAACATGTTCTTTGTTAATTCTTGTGCCTAATTTTCACTCCTTGTGGTATTGTCCCTTGACATGCTATCAGTGGTTCTATGAACATGATAGATATTACATGAATCACATCACTAGGGCAAGTTATATCAACATTCAAAATGACCACTTGACACTTAACAAGATCAAAATACAAGTTACTTCTGCCAAGTCCAATAAAAGAAGAAAAAATGTCGGCAATTGAAAAAAAATATTAAAACTAGAAACACGGCAAGTGCCATAGTTCATATAAAAAGAAACATAAATTTAGTGGTCATCTCTTCATAAACAAAATAAATAAAAAAAGAAAGTCCTAGCCCCAGTGTCACAATATACTCTTCAAAGAAAATCAAAATTAATGTTGAATCAAACTCGAAACAAGATGACCATTCCAGCCATGCTATAGGGAGTAACCGCAGCACATCACCCAAGATCATGCATCCTGAGTGTGTTAGGAAGTGATTATTAGATGCTTGAGGTTTTAGATTCTTTAAATTCCTTTATCGATTTATGAAAAACATTCTTATACAAGAGATCACATTCACTTTAATAAATCATGTTCCATTTTAACCTTCACGTGCTAACTATTTCAAGCAACACTTTCCGATATAATCCACTATCTATTTAGGGTGGTTACCATCCTTAATTAATTCTAAGAGGTGATTGCACTAACTCTACCATTCTCCATCCATTCCTCTTGGACTTCTATTAATTATCTTAATATGCTAAGCCCTGACTCAATGTTACGTGGTAGCTTCAAGCATCGACACTTTCATGTCTTACACGCATGGTTAATAATTTGATACAAAAATTGACACTTGTTTACTTGGAATCTCTTAGGATTTGTATAATGTAATCATATAATTTTACTAGGGACATCATTTGTTCTCTTAGCATCTTATGTTAGCTTCTTATATTTTCACCTCTAACATTCACTTGCCTTCATTAGGTAGGAGCTTGTTGCCAAAATTACTAACACTTATGGTTAAGAGCCATTTGGGGTGGATTCATTGTCAAGTAAGGTCGATAATGGTTGACAACAATTTCTACTCACACATTTCAGGACAACATTCAAACAACTCGGAAAGTGATCTTATTCTCTTCTATTTTACTTATGCAATTATAAAATCAAGGGGGGTGTGCACTCGAAAGTGGCCAACACCCATCCTTTTAATTAAAATTTAGTAAAAGGGAACTTATCTCATTCAATATTACTTATTTATCTTTACTTACTAGCCAACTTCAGCATATCACAATCTTCGATCTCTTCAATCTAAATCAACCATCTTACCATTCTAATATCCAGTTACCCAATTACGGTATAACATAAGGATTTCCAATAATTACTAATGTCTTAAGACTCCTAGAATTTCCAAGTTCTCCCATAGCTAGCCACCTAGTTCCGCCCCTTATCATTGTTCCCATAAAAGATTATATACTACCAACTGATCTTTCATTAAAACCTTGGTAATAAATTACTGTTATACTATCTCTCCATAAGCCTTTTCCATCTGCATGTTGCTTCATCCATACTTAATGTTTTCGCATACTTTCACACTTGAGTGCCACAATTTGCAAAGCTTCTTCGATTGTGCCTAGTAGTTAAATTGTGTTACATACTGTCTTGTACCTAGCGACTAACCATGATTGGGTTGCACTTTCCTCCTTAGTTTCTGATCGACATCTAATTACACATTTCTAGATTATAGGATCCTAATAATTTTACACTCCTTGCACTTTAATGGGGATCCTTTGTTTGATTCCTAAATCAACTCTACTCTCTCTTCCATTATTTACTTTCTTCAAGATTATCTTCTCATAAAGGAACTAGTTGAGGTTTTACTTGCTTGTTCCCCTAATTATATAACCACGGATGAACTTAGGGTTTATTGTAAATACATGTTTTTACCCAAGAAGTTCATGCCTCCTTTCTCCTTATTTAACTCACCTATAGCATTACTAGGGTTCTCTGATCAAGAGGATTGTCATACATCAGTTTAGTTCTTATCTTCAAGGTTATCCAACTCTAGCTTCACTATATTGCTACAAACAGTGTCTAACAAATGCTCTTAATAAGAAATCTAACATGATCACATTCTTAAGGTACCTAATCATTAGGATAGGTTATTACTTCTTTCTACTATTCACAAGAGTAACTCTTAACTCTCCTTCATTGTTGTCTCCTATGGTGGCCCTTGATCTTTTTAACCATCCTAATTTCACATAGCTTAAAATTTTATTTTGATCTACCTTGATTCTTATTTATCTTGTTTATAGTGTCTTTATCTTAGGTCTAACTATCTTTCTTGATTGCCATGTCAAGAACATATCTCGATGGGTGGCATTCCTTTAGTTACCATCAGGGGTATTTTATCGAAAGATTAACTCCTCATACTTAATTTGATTAAGGCAGTTATTGCATTTTAGGTTCCAATTGAATGGTAACCTCATAGGTACAAAAGGTCTAAATTTTTTTTTTGTTAATAGACACCGAAATTACTTCATATGAATAAATAGTTGAATATTTCGCAGCCTTTGGGGTTTTATTTAAGCCATAAATATTATGACTAATAATTTCTAAATTCAGGGCTTTTAATGACCCTTGGAACCCCTTGAATTGATATTTGTTGATCTGTTGTATCTATTTATGTTTCACTTTGTTATATCTCAAGTTTCCACCTAGGTGTTATACTTTAAGCCATAATTTGTTTTCAACTAAGTTATGAATGGAGCCCATGTTCACCAGTGTTTGAACCTGGCTCTAATACCAAAATGTCATGCCCAAAATTTAGGGCAAAACACAACCGACAATTTTTTCCGACAATTTTTTTTTTTAAAACCCTTAATTACATGCTTTTATTTGCTTTAAATAGTTATGACAACTTTACATGTGGTTCTAACAAATTATTAATTGATATTAAATACTAACATAACAATTTACGATAGTTCCTATCATCAAGTGGGACGAATAAAATTTATAAGGGAATAATTATTTCATTCAAAAGTCTTTATCATTTCGTTTGCGAATATAAGAACATAAATTATACCATTTCTCCTATCGAGACATTAACATAATTTACTTGGTTCTATAATAATTATTTATTACATATCAATTTTCCTCCATCCTGTAATTACGTTCCTTCTTAATTCTTAATTTTACAAAGTAATTGGCTTTTATAATTCAATACTAAAACCTATTTAATTGCGTTAATATTAACAAATGGAGCCATTACAATCAAAGTGCCAATCGTCATCAAGATGGTTAATTTTCCTAATAAAAGTTCCACCTTGGGTTAACAGGGTTCTCATGGTTTAGTCCACTTAGAGGGATTAATCTTTACGCCTCTACACTATCCTTTTATATCAATTATTTAATTACTTTATTTAATAGTTCCATTTATTTATGAAAATCCAATTAGATCTCCAAAATTAATTTATCAAATTCATCCAAATCTTTCATAAGATTGAACTCCAGAAACATTTAAAATTTATACATCCTTTTAAAATATGCCCATTTGATTATCAAAAGCATATATAAGTTTATAAAAATATTTAGTCTAAAAATTCACCCTATTCACCCATATCTTCAAATCATATAAATATATTGCAATATATATATATATATTACAATATTATAATATTTTTTTTTACATGTATATAAATCTGGCATGCAAACCCTAACTTAACATGTAAATTATAAAATACCCTATATATATATCCTTCTTAAATATCTCTTTGAATATGATACCCTAGCCGTACCCGGGCTAGGGTTTTTTTTTTTTTGTTACTTGCATTGCAGGGCCGATCGAATTCAAATTGCACGGTGGAGTGGCCGAGGATTTTTTTTGAGGGAGAGGCGGTGGCGCAGGGGTTTTACCTGGCCGCCACTGTGTGCGCATGCAGTGGAGGTGCGGGCGTCGCCCACTCTGTGCTCACACAGTGGTGGTTTGCAGGCCGCCCACTGTGTGTTCACACAGTGGCGGCACGAGTGCCGCCCACTGTGTGCCCACACAGTGGCGGTCCGCAGTCCGCTCACTATGTGTTCACACAATGTCGGCGTGGGCGCCGCCCACTATGTGCACACACAATGGGTTTCGGCCCTCCGCCCGAAAACCCATTTTTTTTTTTTTTTTAAATTTATATTTTTTTTTCTCCCTTTTTTTTTTATGCAAATAAAATATATGTAAATATACGTATATATATATATATTTGTACATATTTGTATATATGCAAAATGCAAGGTATTTATCAATATTTATATTTTAATCAGTCAATTTGAATTTATTTAACTTTAAGAATTGTAGGCATTTATACATTTATACATGCAATTAATTTAGATTTATTTAAATTTAGTTTTACTTCCTACCAAAGATAAGGTAACTATCAGATTTAAATTCACTAAAATTAGTATAGATTTTATTTTCTGCAAAAAGATAAATAATAGAGTACGAAAATTTTAACAGCAACTACACACATATGTGATTATTAAACTAACTAGACTATTAAATTTCTAGACTTAAATTCCTGCAAATACATATGCGATTTTAATTGCTGCAACTTAATTTATCTAGAATCTTTTAAACTTAGCCCCGCAATAGAAATTAAATTAGAACTTTCATATTCGAAAGCAGTATGCATGCAATCATTAAATCATTTCTTTATTTCCTATTTCATATGCATAAAGGGGTAAAATAAATTTCATTTCTCTTTCCTAAATATTGTATAACCTACAATTATTAAAGTTCAAAAAAATCTTTAGGAACTAAATCCTGATTCATTTATTTAGTATAGCATAAAATAGCATTTCCTCTCTATAAGGTACATCAAATTATGAAATAACCTTCAATACTAATGGAGCTCTCATTTCTATTCAATGAGGCTTTTACAAACATTTGATACATTTCTTTTCGAAAGATAGATACGACAAAATTTCCTATTACAATGTTGCTACTTTAAACATACATATTCTATTTCCACATCTTTTCTATAACAACTGAAATCCAGCAACCTCTACTTGTCCTCTTTCTTTTCTTCCAACAAACCTATAAATAAAACATAGGCTATGACCATGGAGTGCTCACCTCCCAGCCTAGGCTAACTAGTAGCCACCCCCGAGCTCAGAGAACCAAGCCCTAGATAGGCAACGAACATGCAAACACAAGAGACAGAGAAATACACAACTCAAACACAAACCCCAACTCGGCTACACTACACCACACATTGGTGATGTCTTTTCAAGGGTGATAGTGGACCAAGTACCCTGAGGAGACTGCAAGTATGGCAAAACAAATAGCCACCTCATAGCAGACTAAAGCATATAGCCACCTAATGGCAAACAAATTACATCAAGTATAACAAAATCAGCCACTTATTCCTTATGCCCCCAAAGGCATTCATGCCTTATTTCCCTCCTTATGACCCCCAATGCATAAACAAGCCATGTAGCAAGGGTCACATAGATTCCCTTGTGATCGCTCTCATAATGAGAGTCTCTCACTCGAGGGCTATCACTTCTACCACCCACAAGATCCTCCTCTCTCCCAAGAGTAGGAGATCTTGATTACTCCCAAACACACATACAAAGAATAAAATAAAATACCAAATAAATTTTCAAAAGAACATGCATGGAAACGAATCTTTTTCACAAACATTACTTACAAACACATGCAATAAGAAATCCATTATCTGATGAATACAACCAACCTTAATCTGCCCAAAGGTAGGTTAGTTTTGTTGAGGATGAGCAGCCCAATTCCACGGTTCTTCCCTTCCTACCCTTAGCTAAAATTCTCAAACCAAAATTTCATTCTTTTTACTTTACCAAATTCTTTTGTTTTCAAAAATGGAGAGTGGGTGATTACCCTCAAATTCTCCAAATCCTGCTTAAGAAGCTCATTCTCTGAGTTGTCACAAGTTCTAAAAACTAAAAAGGAAAGTAAAGCAGAAAGCAAAAGGACTCTCATTCCAATAGGAAAAATCTCAATTAGATTTAAACTTCTAATTTTCAATTTTCGCACAACTCAAAGAAGCCAATTTTTAAAGCGTCAAAAAGATCATTTAAAAGTAGAAACTTGCCTAGAAATACCCGTAACCCCTAGGTATACCTTATGGGCTTTAGGAAACCCTCTTAAACTACCCCTAGGTGTTCATTTAACCCATTTTAAACCCCTCTGAAGTTTATTTTCAGGTCAAACATATGTTGACCACTCCAAAGATTATATTCCCATAGTATTTATGACAACACATTATATTATTTAAGAAAAACTATAGTTAAACACTTTCCCACCAAGAGACATAAATAAAACATTTAAATTTAAATCCACACATGTGTCAAGTGACACAAATAAAACACTTTTACAAAATAAAACATGAAATTGTCTCTTGTGGTTTTTACACATTAAATTTAAATAACACTTAACACTCATGCAGCATATACTGTTACGAATAAAATACAACACAAACGGGGTGTTGTCTCTCCAAATAGACAACCCTTGGCTTACGAACATACATAAGTCTAGGTTTGGTTCTCCGTAATATTTCCATGGTCACATGGATAATTCCTGCACAACTCAATTTACACATTAGTACTTCCAAATAATCTCATATAATATAAAACACATGTATAATAATGCACTACAAGCATTCTGCATACAATATACATTTATCAATCAATACATCTTTCATTCGAATAACTCCACATAACAATTATTATCATTCACATAATTTTGATCTATTCATTAAAACATGCATTCCTATTTCTATCATCATAGTAAAGTCCTGCAAATCCAATAATGACATACCTCCTCTCAAATTTATCCTATTCTAGGATCATCTAGAGTTCTGTATCTATAAAGCATATAAATGAAGCATCCACATTCATAAAAGTTACCCAATCACAGAATCGTATAAGTTCTACATCCAGACATAGCTGACATACGTTAAATCAAGATTATCCAATCAATGGGTCCTTTAGGATTTCAACTTCATAACACATCAAAAGTGCACCACTAGGTGCGATAACTCTATAACTTGGTTCAATTATTTTTCTCACAAACCTATCTGCCTAACACAGTCCATTCTATTGAATTATAAAGCATTTATTAATAGGTCAAACAGGGTCAACTAAGTAAATCAAAGCTTGGTTTGGGGAAGGCCTTACACTGGTGTCTTTCCTAGATGATCTAAGAGATTGTACTGACTTGCAGGAGTTGGTTTGGAAGGAGCTGTAGGAGCTCCTTTTAGGACTATTTTAGATTGACGAGTGGTGACTACGCAAGAAGGATCTTGTTCCTTTATTCTCAAGCTAGAAACATACTCATTTGATGCTCTGAAACAATTGATGACATTGTTATAACTAGTATTCGCATAATTTACTGTTTGGGCAGAGTTTGAAGAAGATGTTTTACCCTTGTCATGATCAAGCAAAGGAGTTTTGAAAATAGTATGATCAGTGTTAGAGGTCGCATGGGGTGGATCTACCTCAATTACTCCTTGCCCTAAAAAATATTGAATCATATGTTTCAATTGAAAACATGATACAGTTTTATGTCCTTTGGACTGATGATACTCACAGTATGCATTATCATTCCACCAATGTGGTTTTACCACTGGTTTTGCCTTGATATCTGGTAGCTTAATAAATTTTGCTTGTATTAATTGTTTCATTACTGACTCAATAGGCTCTCCCAATGGTGTAAATTGTCGAGGAGGCCCATCCCTTGATCAAAAAGGTTTGCGCTGCTGGCTTTGGAGCTGGCCTTGTTGTTGATTATATTGTTTGAGATGTTGTTGGTATTGCGGCTGTTGAGTAACATTGCTCGCTAGTGTTCGATTTTGTTCCATAGTTGACATATTAGGAACACTTGATTTCTTGATCATGAATGGGGGTTGATTTGTATTCACCGCTCTTGCATCAACAACTCCATCATTAGTGACATTCTTGTTCTTATACCAAAATCGATTTCTGTCCCCTGAATTGTTTGTGTTGTCACTGTCTTTGTTAAGCTTAATGATTCCCTTAGCTACAAGGGCAGTTTCAATATTCATCCATTTCTTAATGAGTTTCTCAATAGTACTGGGACTTTTCAATTTCAGTTCATACATCATTTCTGGGACCAAATTTTGGATAAACAGATTCACTTGTTGTTCTTCAGGTATATCTAGGGAAGAACGACTATACAAGCTTCGCCATCGTTGCAAGAAAGTCACTAATGGTTCACCTTGATTTTGCTTAGTGTTGCATAAATCTGACATGGTCACGTCACTGTCGATGTTAAATGCAAAGTGAGATATAAACTTTTGAGCCAATTTAGAAAAAGTCTTTATATTTCTTGGCAGATGCGAATACCAATCCATGACTTGTCCAGTGAGACTTTGTGCAAATAATTGCATTAAATATGTCTCCTCATAACTCACTTTAGTACATGCTGCAAAAAATGCTCGAATGTGATCTTTTGGATTACCATTCCCTTTATATTTCTCAAAATTAGGTGCCTCATAATGTTTAGGGAATGGAGGCATGTATAAGCTCTTATCAAATGGGTTAGGACACAAATCCTGATCTATATACAACTTCTTTGTTCCTTTAGTTTCTAATGCGTCAACATGTCATTGCAATTTCTCAAGTTGTTTCACAATTGTATCAGATTTTGGAGGTCCATCATTAATCCTGGTGGGTACTCTTTGTCGATACATCATATTTCCGATCGGTTGTTGATGCTCTGAAATGGTTGTTTTTGGTGTCTCCAGCATATAATGTTCTTGGTACATCTCTTGTTGTTGTGGTTGTGCTATGCCTTGATATCGACCTTGTTGTTGTGCTTCTTGTAGCCTAGGTTGATATTGCAATTGAGTATGTTGTTCATATTGCACAGGTGCCAATTGCGGTTGTGAAGTAGGATAGCTTGTTTGCCTTGGCACATATTGAGGCACATGTTGGTGTTGAGGCTAATGAATCAGAATTTGTTGAGTTTGTGCCAATCATTGTCGCAGTGTATATCCCATCATTTGCAAAAAACTTTGTTTAGATGGTTTTTGTTGCTTCTCCTTAAGATGAGGTATGACACTTGCATTAACTTGCTATGTTGTTTGTCCAATCCATTGTGATGGTTGCAAGTTTGCATTAACTTGTAATGGTGCCGAAGGCACTGCAATTTGTTGTCGAATGAAATATTGTTGTTGTTGTAGATTGCTTGTTTGCACATTCGATTGTACCTTTTGTGTATTACTCAATTGTTGCAACAATTGTTGGTGGTGCAAACCACTATCTGTAGCTCTTTATGTCGCCATTATCGAAGGATCTGTTGCAATAGTGTTTGGAAAGGATATTGAACTTAATGGGACATAAGAACTTTGTCGCATTGTGGAATTGCTTTGGACATTAGTGATATCAGGCATTCTAGTCGTGAAACTTTCCTGCATCTTAGATTTTGATCCAATTTTATGCATGTAAGGAACCACTTCTTGTTGAGGGAGAGCTGTCAATATTGGCATGGTCTTCATTTGATCTTGTGTTACAGGTGTTGTGTTGAATAATGGATTATTTATTGTCTCAAATGGTGACTTTTGAGGAATAGTCACTGTCAATGCCTTTGAAGCACGTTTACTCATCAAGGTAGGTTGAGTTTCTGGTTGCACATTTTCTTCATTTGGATGCGGAGAGAAACTTAACAACTCACCGCCTTGTTGTTTTTGCACATTGACTTGCTCACTTGGGGAGGTCACATTACTCATCATGTTAAGATATTTTTGTGGGAACATTTTAAAGACCTTGTTCAAGAACTTATCCATCTTTTTTGTCACCTTAGGATCTTGAAGGAACATATCAACATCATCAGAATCATTGGAATCTGATGAAGAATCTGGTTGGACATTTGGATTTGCTTCTTGTTGAATGCCTTGATCTGAACCAAATCCTTGCGAAAGAGTTTGCTCTTCATATAATGTTTGAGTTTGAATGTCATGTTGCAAGTGCGGTTGACTCCAATTGAAAGGTGCACTTCCTCTTGGAGTTGGTGGAACACTCCCATGTCCTGGTTTCATGGGTACAAATACTGGTTCATATAATGGAGGTGGTCCAAGTTGAACCATTCCATATGGTGGTAAAGATGTATTTGATGAACCTTCAATTTGCACTATTTGACTAGTTTGAAACTACGAATTTGCTATGTTGTCAATGGGTTGAAATGTTGGTTCGCCCATCTTTTTAGATTTTGATCTTGTCTCAACAGGCATGTCACTATGCAAATGCAATATTTTTGGAATTTTTTTCAAGAATAATGTATGATATGCAACTAAATGCAAACTTAATAGATGAAAATACAATCTATGGTAAGAATGCAATCTATGTTTTTGGTTGTTTTGAAGATTTTGACAAACTTTTTGGAATGAAAATCTAAAAGAGAGACCCTTAGGAAATTGGAACGATGTCTAGACCTCAAAGGGCAAAATGACAATGTCTCCCCTATATGCTTGGATACTAAGCTAGGTTTGACGAAACGACGTTGATGACAAAAGGACAAAAGGTTTGATAAGGTCTAGACTTCCTAACAATGACTTAGGGTTTATCAAAGATTTGGATTACTCAATTGTGACAAAACCTAGTTTTTGAGACTATATGCAAAGGGACAATTACTATGCAAATGACCCTAATATGATATGATAATGACCTAAGCTTAATGAAGAAACCTAGGGTATGCAAATGCATATGTATGACAATGTCAACCTAAGGTTGAATTATGAAATGGTATTACTCTAATGCAAGAGGACACATGCAAATGGATGACTTTTATTGATATGCAAAGGAGTATGACTTAGGTGAAAACTTAACCTTGGTAATTGAAAATGAACTTGCAAAATGCAAACCTAGGATGAACCTAAATCTAAGTGACATGAATGTTTAGACAAGATTTTGAAAAATGTTTGACAACCATGTTTGAAGGTGTTGTGAACTTTGTTCAATGAAATACTCTTGTGTTTAACTTTGTTTTGAATCAATTTGTCTTGTTTTTGAAATGAGATGCAATTCAACTTTTGACAAACAAAGAGGACAAGATATTTCAACTTAGACTCAAGACAATCATGCTCATTCACACATTTCTTATGGATGGCAAGGACATTAGGTACTTGAGAGGTAGACTTGTTATGGGATTCAAGGAGAATACATAGATGCTTGACCCCACGGGCTCCCCTCCACGACACTCACTTCTCAGGGCAGCCAAGCATCAGTCCCCATGGAATTCTCCCCATGGCGAACTTAGTATCTCTTCCAAGTATCCGAACTTGTCCTTCTCAAGCAACTAGAAGGGTTTTTGGCCTCAAAAAACAAGGTGTTTAGTAAGGATTTCTGTTAAGCATTACTCCTTGATGTCACGCAAGTGTGATTGAGACATTAAGCCCATCAAGATACAAAACAAATGTAGTCACACAAGGATGATTTAGACCATGAGGCCCTACTTAGATGTTGATCACTTCCCAAGTAACTACAATTCCCACGTAACCCTTCCTTAAAAGCTTTCGCTCATCATGTATTTGTTTATAGTGAGTTAGAATGCCAAGGTATGCTAGCCGTACTCACTTTGGGTCATTTCCTTCTCACGATTATCACTTGCTTGCAAAAGCAAATGGTCGGGAAGGCAGGCCCTCTAAAGGTGACACACAATCAAAGACATGAGCATGGTATCGAAGATCTGGATTTCTGATCACACTAAGAAGGATGAGAGCATACTCTCCTACTCCAATGTCAAACTCAACAATAAAATCAAACATAAATTCATTCCATCCTATTTAGAAATCACTAGGTGCCTAAAAATTAATTGCAAACACAAAGTTTAGTTGTAGTCCAAGGCAACCTGCAAAACCCAAGTCAGAAGTTTGATATGCTTAGTCTTTGACTATCAAACCTGCACAAAACATGTTAGTAGTTTCATTTATTTTCTTTGTCACACGTATGCCAAGGTTCTGCACAGAGAATCGGTACCAATAAAACCAAAAAAGCAAAAACAGAATGCAAAAGAAAACAATTTTCAAGTAAAAACACTGTCTTTTACCTCTGTTTCTAGACTTTACACAGGCGCAGAATGCATGACACAAGCGCAGAATGTCCGACATAGGCGCAAAATGTCCTTAACATAGGTGTAGAATGTCTAACATAGGCATAGAATGTTTGACACAGGCACAGAAGTTCCCAAAAAACACTACACTACCCTGTTTCTTGAGTTTTTGACCTGCAAATCAACTCAAAAGCACCCACAAGCATGATTAGGGGGTTAGTTCACATCGGGTTCACCAATTAATGTAGCTAGGAAATGTGGAAAACATCAAAGAAATATAGTACTAATAATGTAGCTCAATCACAAAAGAAGATTGCAATGATCAATCCTAACACACTCAATAAAGACATGAAAATGAAACATTCAAAACTAAAGACTATGCAAACCAAATAATGTAGCTAGGAAATTTGTCATAAAGCATTGACTTGTGAGTTCTTTTGAAGGGATATTCTTTGAGGGGCAAAATGTAGACACCTAAAAATGGTCAATGCTTGCGGAGTCATACTTTAACATTTGCGCATTGCCTTATTTTAGGGTTTTTGCATCGCATTAACATTTCTCATAGTGTTTGTCATAATTTGTCATAAATTATCAATCAATCAATTTTGCATAGAAAGTGCATAATTTGTCATAATTTGTCATAATTGACATAATTGATTTGCAATTTCCATTTGAATCTCTTCATGCTAATTTGATCATTTCTCCAATTTGTCTATAAATTGGATGAATTTCTTCAATCTCAATCTAATAATCACTTGTTTTGAATTACTTTGTCGAATCAATCACGCTTCAAGTACTCTTGAGCAATCATCTTGTCTACTTGCTTTCATATCATGATCATGCACTAGTAGGTGAGATCCACAACAAAGCTATTTGAAGGAGAAAGAAGGACAATGGAGCTGCATGGAGGAAGCATTTAGATCTACATTTGGTTTGCATAGTCTTTAGTTTTGAATGTTTCATTTTCATGTCTTTATTGAGTGTGTTAGGATTGATCATTGCAATCTTCTTTTGTGATTGAGCTGCATTATTAGTACTATATTGCTTTGATGTTTTCCACATTTCCTAGCTACATTAATTGGTGAACCCGACGTGAACTAACCCCCTAATCATGCTTGTGAGTGCTTTTGAGTTGATTTGCAGGTCAAAAACTTAAGAAACAGGGTAGTGTAGTGTTTTGTGGGAACTTCTGCGCTGCCCGTGTCAAACTTTCTGCGCCTATGTCAGACATTCTACACCTATGTTAAGGACATTTTGCCCCTGTGTCGGATATTCTACGCCTATGTCATGCATTCTGTGCTTGTGTAAAGTCCAGAAACAAAGGCAAAAGACAATGTTTTTACTTGAAAATTGTTTTCTTTTGCATTTTGTTTCTGCTTTTTTGGTTTTGTTGGTATTGATTCTCTATGCAAAACCTTGGCATACATGTGACAAAGACAATAAATGAAACTACTAACACATTTTGTGCAGGTTCGATAGTCAAAGACTAAGCATATCAAACTTCTGACTTAGGTTTTGCAGGTTGCCTTGGACTACAACTAAACTTTGTGTTTGCAATTAATTTTTAGGCACCTAGTGATTTCTAAATAGGATGGAATGAATCTATGTTTGATTTGATTGTTGAGTTTGACATTGGAGTAGGAGAGTATGCTCTCATCCTTCTTAGGGTGATCAGAAATCCAGATCTTCGATACCATGCTCATGTCTTTGATTGTGTGTCACCTTTAGAGGGTCTGCCTTCCCGACCATTTTCTTTTGCAAGCAAGTGATAATCATGAGAAGGGAATGACCCAAAGTGAGTATGGCTAGAATACCTTGGCATTCTAATTCACTATAAACAAATACCTAATGAGCGAAAGCTTTTAAGGAAGGGTTACGTGGGAATTGTAGTTACTTGGGAAGTGATGACCCTTGAACTCTTTCTCATATCAACATCTAAGTAGGGCGTCATGGTCTAAATTGTTCTTGCGTGACTACACTTGTTTGGTATCTTGATGGGCTTAATGTCTCAATCATGCTTGTGTGACATCAAGGAGTAATGCTTAACAGAAATCCTTACTAAACACCTTGTTTTTAGAGGCCAAAAACCCTTCTAGTTGCTTGAGAAGGACAAGTTCGGATACTTGGAAGAGATACTAAGTTCGCCATGGGGAGATTTCCATGGGGACTGATGCTTGGCTGCCCTAAGAAGTGAGTGTCGTGGAGGGGAACCCGTGGGGTCAAGCATCTATGTATTCTCCTTGAATCCCATAACAAGTCTACCTCTCAAGTACCTAATGTCCTTGCCATCCATAAGAAATGTGTGAATGAGCATGATTGTCTTGAGTCTAAGTTGAAATATCTTGTCTTCTTTGTTTGTCAAAAGTTGAATTGCATCTCATTTCAAAAATAAGACAAATTGATTCAAAACAAAGTTAAACACAAGAGTATTTCATTCAAAAAAGTTCACAACACCTTCAAACATGGTTGTCAAACATTTTTCAAAATCTTGTCTAAACATTCATGTCACTTAGATTTAGGTTCATCCTAGGTTTGCATTTTGCAAGTTCATTGTCAAGTACCAAGGTTAGGTTTTCACCTAAGTCATACTCCTTTGCATATCAATAAAAGTCATCCATTTGCATGTGTCCTCTTGCATTAGAGTAATACCATTTCATAATTCAACCTTAGGTTTTGCCTTAGGTTGACATTGTCATACATATGCATTTGCATACCCTAGGTTTCTTCTTTAAGCTTAGGTCATTATCATATCATATTAGGGTCATTTGCATAGTAATTGTCCCTTTGCATATAGTCTCAAAAACTAGGTTTTGCCACACTTGAGTAATCCAAATCTTTGATAAACCCTAAGTCATTGTTAGGAAGTCTAGACCTTATCAAACCTTTTGTCCTTTTGTCATCAACGTCATTTTGTCAAACCTAGCTTAGTATCCAAGCATATAGGGGAGACATTGTCATTTTGTCCTTTGAGGTCTAGACATCGTTCCAATTTCCTAAGGGTCTCTCTTTTAGATTTGCATTCCAAAAAGTTCATCAAAATCTTCAAAACAACCAAAAACATAGATTGCATTCTTACCATAGATTGCATTTTCATCTATTCAGTTTGCATTTAGTTGCATATCATACATTATTCTTGAAAAAAATTCCAAAAATATTGCATTTGCATAGTGACATGCCTGTTGAGACAAGATCAAAATCTAAAAAGATGGGCGAACCAACATATCAACCCATTGACAACATAGCAAATTCGCAGTTTCAAACTAGTCAAACAGTGCAAATTGAAGGTTCATCAAATACATCTTTACCACCATATGGAATGGTTCAACTTGGACCACCTCCATTATATGAACCAGTATTTGTACCCATGAAACCAGGACATGGGAGTGTTCCACCAACTCCAAGAGGAAGTGCACCTTTCAATTGGAGTCAACCGCACCTGCAACATGACATTCAAACTCAAACATTATATGAAGAGCAAACTCTTTCGCAAGGATTTGGTTCAGATCAAGGCATTCAATAAGAAGTGAATCCAAATGTCCAACCACATTCTTCATTAGATTCCGATGATTCTGATGATGTTGATATGTTCCTTCAAGATCCTAAGGTGACAAAAAAGATGGATAAGTTCTTGAACAAGGTCTTTAAAATGTTCCCACAAAAATATCTTAACATGATGAATAATGTGACTTCCCCAAGTGAGCAAGTCAATGTGCAAAAACAACAAGGCGATGAGTTGTTAAGTTTCTCTCTGCATCCAAATGAAGAAAATGTGCAACTAGAAACTCAACCTACCTTGATGAGTAAACGTGCTTCAAAGGCATTGGTAGTGACTATTCTCAAAAGTCACCATTTGAGACAATAAATAATCCATTATTCAACACAACACTTGTAACACAAGATCAAATGAAGACCACGCCAATATTGACAGCTATCCCTCAACAAGAAGTGGCTCCTTACATGCATAAAATTGGATCAAAATCTAAGATGCAGGAAAGTTTCACGACTGGAATGCCTGATATCACTAATGTCCAAAGCAATTCCACGATGCAACAAAGTTCTTATGTCCCGTTAAGTTCAATATCTTTCCCAAACACTATTGCAACAGATCCTTCGATAATGGTGACACAAAGAGCTATAGATAGTGGTTTGCACCACCAACAATTGTTGCAACAATTGAGTAATAAACAAAAGATACAATCGAATGTGCAAACAAGCAATGTACAACAACAACAATATTGCATTCGACAGCAAATTGCAGTGCCTTCGGCACCATTACAAGTTAATGCAAACTTGCAACCATCACAATGGATTGGACAAACAACATAGCAAGTTAATGCAAGTGTCATACCTCATCTTAAGGAGAAGCAACAAAAACCATCTAAACAAAGTTTTTTGCAAATGATGGGATATACACTGTGACAACGATTGGCACAAACTCAACAAATTCCGATTCATTAGCCTCAACACCAACATGTGCCTCAATATGTGCCAAGGCAAACAAGCTATCCTACTTCACAACTGCAATTGGCACCTGTGCAATATCAACAACATACTCAATTGCAATATCAACCTAGGCTACAAGAAGCACAACAACAAGGTCGATATCAAGGCATAGCACAACCACAACAACAAGAGATGTACCAAGAACATTATATGCCGGAGACACCAAAAACAGCAATTTCAGAGCATCAACAACCAATCGAAAATATGATGTATCGACAAAGAGTACCCATCAGGATTAATGATGGACCTCCAAAATCTGATACAATTGCACAACAACTTGAGAAATTGCAACGACAAGTTGACGCATTAGAAACTAAAGGAACAAAGAAGTTGTATATAGATTAGGATTTGTGTCCTAATCCATTTGATAAGAGCTTATACATGCCTCCATTCCCTAAACATTTTCAGGCACTTTATTTTGAGAAATATAAAGGGAATGGTAATCCAAAAGATCACATTCGAGCATTTTTTCCAGCATGTAGTGAAGTGAGTTATGAGGAGACATATTTAATGCGATTATTTGCACAAAGTCTCACTGGACAAGCCATGGATTGGTATTCACATCTACCAGGAAATATAAAGACTTGGTCTGAATTGGCTCAAAAGTTTATATCTCACTTTGCATTTAACATCGACAGTGACGTGACCATGTCAGATTTATGCAACACTAAGCAAAAGCAAGGTGAACCATTAGTGACTTTCTTGCAATGATGGCGAAGCTTGTATAGTCGTTCTTCCCTAGATATACCTGAAGAACAACAAGTGAATCTGTTTATCCAAAATTTGGTCCTAGAAATGATGTATGAACTGAGATTGAAAAGTCCCAGTACTATTGAGAAACTCATTAAGAAAGGGATGAATATTGAAACTGCCCTTGTAGCTATGGGAATCATTAAGCTTAACAAAGACAGTGACAACACGAACAATTCAGGGGACAGAAATCAATTTTGGTATAAGAACAAGAATGTCACTAATGATGGAGTGTTGATGCAAGAGCGGTGAATACAAATCAACCCCCATTCACGATCAAGAAATTGAGTGTTCCTAATATGTCAACTATGGAACAAAATCGAACACTAGTGAGCAATGTTCTCAACAGCCGCAATACCAACAACATCTCAAACAATATAATCAACAACAAGGCTAGCTCCAAAGCTAGCAGTGCAAACCTTTCCGATCAAGGGATGGGCCTCCTCAACAATTTACACCATTGGGAGAGCCTATTGAGTCGGTAATGAAACAATTAATACAAGCAAAATTTATTAAGCTACTAGATATCAAGGCAAAACCATTGGTAAAACCGCATTGGTGGAATGATAATGCATACTGTGAGTATCATCAGTCCAAAAGACATAAAACTGCATCATGTTTTCAATTGAAATATATGATTCAAGATTTGTTAGAGCAAGGAGTACTTGAGGTAGATCCACCCCATGCAACCTCTAACACTGATCATACTATTTTCAAAACTCCTTTGCTTGATCATGACAAGGGTAAAGCGTCTTCTTCAAACTCTGCCCAAACAACAAGTTATGCGAATATTGTTTATAACAATGTCATCAATTGTTTCAGAGCATCAAATGAGTATGTTTCTACCCTAAGAATAAAGGAACAAGATCCTTCTTGCATGGTCACCACTCGTCGATCTAAAATAGTCCTGAAAGGAGCTCCTGCAGCTCCTTCCAAACCAACTCTTGCAAGTCAGTACAATCTCTTGGATCATCTAGGAAAGACACCAGCACAAATATCAATCCTTGTGTTGTTAAAAATTTCCCCCATGTATCGTGCAGTCCTAGATAAAGCTTTAATTGAGTCCACTGTCCCGACAGATATTGATGTTGACTAGTTTCAAGCCCAGATTGGACATCTAGCTATTTCCCAAAATGTCACATTCTCTAACAATGATATCTCACCTGATAAGCTCCCTCATAATGACCCTTTACACCTTGAAGTCTTTGTCCATAATTGCAAAATCTGATGAGTCTTGATAGATGGCGAAGCGGGTCTTAATATCTGTACCTTGAGAGTGGTCATTGGCCTTGGATATACAAAAAATGACATTGATGCTTCCAAAAGAATAACAATCAAAGCATATGATGATGTTGATGTGAGGCCTCACCTCGACTTAGTCTGACATTCAGTGGAGTTTATATTTTAGACTATTATGGATACTTTATTTTGATGCATTTTGAGACTTAGAACTTATATGATTTCAGGACTTGGATAACATTGCTATGATTTGATGATTCACTTACATGCTTTATGAGATAGAACACTACATGATTATTAGATAGAATGATATTGCAATGATAGATGTCGTTATTGAATTTGCAGGACTTTATTCTGAATATAGAACTATGATGTATGTTTAGTTTATGTGAATTGGGATGAAAATTGCTTATGAGAAATTGCTTGGTAAAAGTTGTATTTGATCTGTGCAGATGAAAATTGTATGCAAGTGATGATGTGCATTTTTGTATTTTTGAATTATATTATATTTGGATATTTGGAAGTACTAATGTGTAAATTGAGATGTGCAGGAAATTTACCATGTGACCATGGAAAATTACGGAGAATCAAACCTAGACTTATGTATGTTTGTAAGCCAGGGTTTGTCTATTTGGAGAGACAACACCCCGTTTGTGTTGTATTTTATTCGTAACAGTATATGCTGCATGAGTGTTAAGTGTTATTTAATTTTATTGTGTAAAAACCTCAAGAGACAATTTCATGTTTTATTTTTGGAAAAGTATTTTATTAAGTGTCACTTGACACATGTGTGGATTTAAATTTAATATTTTATTTTGTCTCTTGGTGGGAAAGTGTTTAATTATAGTTTTCTTAAATAGATTAATGTGTTGTCATAAATATTTTGGGAATATAATATTTGGAGTGGTCAACTTATGTTTGACCCGAAAATAAACTTCAGAGGGGTTTAATATGGGTTAAATGAACACCTAGGGGTAGTTTAATAGGGTTTCCTAAAGCCCATAAGGTATACCTAGGGGTTAGAGGTAATTTTAGGCAAGTTTCTACTTTATAATGATCTTTTTAACGCTTTAAAAATTGGCTTTTTTGAGTTGAGCGAAAATTGAAAATTGAAGTTAAATCAAATCAAGATTTTTCCTTTTGGAATGGGAATCTTTTTGCATTTTTGCTTTCTTTCTTCTTTTTGGTTTTTTTAGAATCCTGTGAGAACTCAGAGAGTGAGCTTCTTAAGGAAGATTTTTGGGAATAGCAGGGTAATCACCCACTCTCCATTTTTGGAGAGAGAAGAAAATTTGGAAAGAAAATAATGTTAAGGAATAGAGAAATTGAATAAGGGTAGAAGGAAAAAGATTTGTGGATTGGGTAGCTCTTCATCAGATATCATAATAACCTTTGGGCAGATTAAGGTTGGTTTCAATTATTATTTGTAATGTCTTCTTTTTGGTTTATGTCTGGAAGTTGTTTGTATAAGAAATCCGTGTTCTTGAAAATTTATATTTGAAAATCTCTTGGTATTTTTGCTTTATGAAAATGTTGTGTTTTGGGAGTTTTCTCAAGATCTCTTACTCTTGGGAGAGAAGAGGATCTTGAGGGTGGTAGCAGTGACAGCCCTCGAGTGAGAGACTCTCTTTTGAGAGCGATCACAAGGGATCTTTGTGTGACCCTTGCTGCATGGCCTGTTTGTGCAATGGGGGTCATAAGGAGGGATATAAGGCTAGAATGCCTTTGGGGGGCATAAGGATTAAGGGGTTGAGATTCTTGATATTTTTATTGTGCCATGAGGTGGCTTCTTGTTTATTTCATACTTGCAGTTCTCCTCAGGGTATTTGGTCCACTACCACCTATAGCATAGAAATTAGGAATCATCACAAGATAGGTAAATCAATCAAAATACAAGATAATCAAAGCAATATCATGAGAACACTCATTGAAATGAACCTAATTCCAAAGCACATTCAATAGAGGTATGGAAACAAAGCATTCAAAGATGAAATATTATGCAAACCAGACGTAGAATTGAACACTCCTTCCATGCGGCTCCATTGTTGTTCTTTCCTCTTCAATGGGTTTGTGGATCTCACCTACAAGTGCACACACAATTGAAAGCAAAAAGCTCAAGAGTACTAGAAATGAAAGTTCGATAGTTTGATAGAAATTCGGACTCATGAAGATTCAAGATTCAAGGGATTTGATTGAAGAAAATCATCCAATTTATAGAAGAATCGGAGAAATGAACAAATTAGCATGATAGTGATTCGAATAGAAATTCAAATCAAGAATAGCAAAATTATGACATATCTATGACAAATTGCTATGCAAGGATTTATGACAATTCTATGACAAATTTCTATGTCAAGAATTTATGACAATTTATGACAAATTCTATGACAAATTTCTATGTCAAGAATTTATGACAATTTATGACAAATTTCTATGTCATTTCCATAAATTTAGGAGAGAAATAGGAGGAAATTGAATTTAAGAATTAAGAAATTAGAAAAATAGGAAAAAGAGGAATTAAGAAATTAGAAATTAGGTAAATTAATTAATAATCTTTCATTTATTAATTAATTCACAAAGAGGAATAATTAGCCAATTAAATGAACATTTAATTGTAATGAGAAGACTAAATAAGTAATTTATTAATCCTAAAGGAAGAAAATGACAAGCAAGGTTAAATGACTAAATCATGAAACCCTAAAGAGATGGATTAGCAATGCAAAGATGACAATTAGGTCTTGACAAAGGATAATTGACTCGATCATGATTTTGAATTGATAAATGACCAGTGTTGATAAATGATTTGATTGAGGTTGGTTGACAAAAATCAATGACAAATTGACCAAATTGACATGATTGGAAAGGACAAGGATCGATGATGAATCGATCGCAATATGACAAGATTGACGAGGACAAAGATCGACCAAAATCATGACTGAATGTTGTTGTCGACAAGACCAAATTCGAAGGCGAGATGATAGAAGAATGACTCGATGCTCGCAAATGATAAAAACCAAGTGCGTGACATAGGAGAAATGTTAATGCGACGCAAAAACCTAAAATGAGGCAATGCGCAAATGTTAAAGTATGACCTCGCAAGCGTTGACCATTTTTGGGTGTCTACACCACCCATTGAAAATGTTCATCACCAGAGTGTGGTGCTGTGAAAGCCAAGTTGGGAATGTGTCTGAAAAAAATTTGTATGCAATGCTTTCTATGTGTTTGCCTGTTTGTTACCCGTCTAGGAATTGGTTCTCCGAGCTCGGGGGTGGCTACCAGTTAGCCTAGGCTGGGAGGTGAGCACTCCGTGGTCATATTTGTGTCTTCTTTTATGTAGGAAAATCAGTGGAAAGAGAATAGGAACCATGAAAGAGATACAGAAGATTGTTATTGAAGATACTTGAATTCAATTGCAGAAGTTTGTTTAAAGTTGTTATGGAAATATGCCTCATTTATAGAAAAGAGAAGCAAGTTGTATTTTGTGAAAGTAGACTTGAAGTTTTATTGGTGTGACTATTCAGAGAAAACATTCTGTAAATTGGAAGATTATCTTAGAGACGTTTTAAATAAGAAAAGCTTGTTATTTCTACTTCTGGTTTATTTGAAAAAGAAAAGTTAATTTGTGTAGCATGCAAAAGCTTTATGTATTTTGGAAAGAAATAAAAGAATTGTTTTCATTTAGATTTTACCTATATTTTTACTTGAGGCAAAATAGAAGTTTAATTATGCTAAAAGATTTTAAGTATTTTAAATGAAAAAAGTTGTTTTATGTGAATAATTTATTAGAAGAAAAAAATCAATGAGTTTCTTTATTTCCAGAAAAAGTATAATGTATCTTTGTATAGTATTCTAAATTGTATTTTAGTTAGCATTGATTTAAAAGCTTATTAATTTATATATATATATATATATATATATATATATATATATATATATATATATATATATATATATATATATATATATATATATATATATATATATATATATATATATATATATATATATATATATATCTGTTTTAACTTAATGCTTTTCCCTTTTAATTATTTTAGTTTAAAATTTTGCATGGAAATTCTCTTCAAAAAAAAAATACATATATAAATTTATATTGAAATAAATTTCATCCTTTTAACTATGCTTATTTAAGTTATGTAAATATATATATATATATATATATATATATATATAAATATATATATTTATATATATATATATTATTATATATTATATTTTAAAAAAATTAAAAAAAAAAAAAATAATAATGTTTTGGGTCCTCGCGGACTCCACTGTGTGTACGCACAGTGGAGGGCCACGTGGCGCCCACTGTGTGCACACACAGTGGAGCCGCTTTCGGCTCCCACTGTGTGGGCACACAGTGGACGGCCACGACCGCCACTGTGTGGCCACACAGTGGGGAGCCGCTAGCGGCGCCCACTGTGTGGGCACACAGTGGTGCCGTGGCACCCACTGTGAGCTCACACAGTGGCGTGCATGGCCAGCCTGCCTCCGAAACTGCCGTGACCTGCAAACAATGAATTCATGGCTGCCTTTGGGGTCTTCGGCCCAGTATGGAATTTTGACTGTTAAAAAAAAAAATATGGGTTAAACCCTAGCCCGAATGGGGCTAGGGCAGTTTGGTTTAAAAATAAAAAATAAAAAAATATTAATTAGTTTAGATATTTTATATGTGAGAAAATTATAACCCTAATTAGGATTGGGGAAAATATGGTTTAATAATTAGAAAGTTAAAAATGGCTTTTGAATTAGAGTTAAAATATTTAACATATAAGTAAAATATATATATATATATATATATATATATATATATATATATATATATATATATATATATATATATGTTTCCATATATATATATGGGAATATATATATGTATATATATGAATTTTGAGCATTTTTAATATGTAATTAAATTATAAATATATATATGTATGTATATACAAATATGTATATATATATATATATTTATATATTCCTGATTTTAATTTGGGATAAATTATAAAGAAAAATTTTAATTTAAAAAAATTTGATAAGACTATATAGTCATGTTGGAGGATAAATAAAAATTTCTCCCCTATTTCTTTTAGTTCGATTAATTTATTAAACCTATTGACTAGGTATCTCTTGGAGATAGAATTAAACCAGTAGGTTTTCCGCAATTAAAATTAAACAATTTAACGATGCTTAGTTCGTTTCAGAATTGGTTCGAATTTAATAATGGAAGTTTCACTAACGTTTGTCGCGAGAGTGAACTTATTAATTAAATTAGTATGTTTTAAAAAAAAATTGTTCCGTTTTTGCCCTAAATTTTGGGCATGACAGTTGAGCACCCATCCAAAGGGATAATTACATTGCCTATCAGAGTCGGTCTAGTGACAGAAAACACTTTCCTGCAGGTCCTAGACCTTGATCTCCCTTATAACATGATTTTTGGCCATCCATGGATCCACGCAATGAAAGCAGTTCCATCCACTTATCATCAATGTTTAAAATATCCTTACAATGGAACTAAAATAACAATTCCAGGAGATCCTAATCCATTTCAATTTTGTGGTACTCTAAAGGATACCCCTTAGCAGCAAGTCCCAGTCAATAGAGAGGCCAATTCACATAGTTATGTGGATCTTAATGAATTGTTAGATGCTGTCAAAGGAAAATGGAAGATACAAGACCAAGGATGCAGAGAATATTCAATGGATCAAACATTCTTCGTCAGGAATTTACCAATATCTCCAAAATCATATGGTAAACCGCATTTATTGCAAAAGGAACCTAAGGTCATTATTCAATATCAGGCTCCCACTACATTTACAAGATGGGGTGAACTTGACAAAGAAAATTTAGATGATGATGTCATAGATTGGCTTTACAAAGATCCAACTAAGACCCCACCTGTCAGGTTGCCAGTGGAATGATACAGCAAAGGATTTACTATGCTGCAAAAGAAAGGATATGATGGTTGCAGTGGCTTAGGCCTGAACAACAATGGAAGGCTAGAACCTGTCATACCCAAGGTGCGACCTCCAACTTTAGGGTTAGGTTTTGTACCATTGCGAATTGGATCCTCATCTACCAAAGTGCCCACATGTAGAAAAGGGCATGACTCTAATGATGAAATAACACCTGAGGATACCCGACCCGAAATAGATTCCAATGAATGGGAGTGGAGTTCTTTTTCTTCTAGCTCCTATGCTCTTGACAATATTTTCCTTGACCTTGATAATTTGCCTATGGAAGACAAAAATGAAATAACTCCTCTTCTAAAAACATGTCCTCATGCTTGGATAGAGTCATTCTGGGATCCAAGCTCTGAATCAGATATGAGCAGTTCAGATAGTGAGACCATAGATGTTTACATCTTTACCATATCAGCCCTTTCTCTCCTTACAACTGATGATGACATGCCCCTCATCTATCCCCAGCTTATCCAATAGGACCAACAAGAATGACTCACATTGGACTATTTTCAAAATGACGAAGCAATTGCAGAATTCCTTGGACTACGGGAAGGCATACCACAAGGTGATCATAAGGTAGGATTTGCTATCGATTTGGATTCCACAGCATATTTTGGGGAGTCAACTCCCTCTTCCAGTCATCAAAATGAAAAAAGAAAAGAAAAAGTAAAAAATCAAAAGAATAGATCTTTGAGTGAAAACCATAAGGCACTCTCTGATCATACAAAAGTAAAAATAAAAGATGTACCTACGGGTGAAAAAATCTCTGAGGCGCCCAAAGGTGGAAGAGTGGACATACCCCTATCAAGTAAGGACAAATCAACATTGCTTGTGGAAATGACCAAGGAAATCAATTTGGGTACACCTGACAACCCCAAGGTCATTCATTTTGCTACTTCTCTATCAAAACAGGAAAAGATAGACTTTGTCAATTTCTTTCTTGAGAAGAAGATCAGCTTTGCATGGTCATATGCAGATATGCCTGGCCTTGATCCAGGATTAGTCCTTCATCACTTGCCATTGAAAGCAGTTGCCAAGCCTATCAAACAGAAACTTAGAAAGATGCGTCCCCAAGTGGCTCTTTTGGTCAAGGTGGAACTAAAAAAATTACTAGATGTGGGCTTCATTGGACCCATTGATTATGCAAACTGGATTTCAAATTTAGTACCAGTTAGCAAAGTAACTGGGGGCATCAAAATCTATACAGATTTTAGAGATCTCAATAAAGCATGCCCTAAGGATGATTTTCCATTGCCAAAAATCGACATCATAGTGGACATGACTATTGGATATTAGATGCTTTCATTGATGGATGGTTTCTCCGGCTATAACCAAATTTGCATTGCTCCTGAAGATCAACATAAAATAGCATTCACCTATGCTTGGGGTACCTATTGCTGGAATGTGATGCCCTTTGGTCTTAAAAATGCAGGCACAACATATCAAAGAGCAATGACGACAATTTTTCATGATTTCATGCATACTTTGATGGAGGACTATGTTGACGACTTGTTATGCAAATCTGTCACAAGAGATAGTCATTTAGCCATCCTGAGCCCAATCTTTGACCGAATGAAGACCTACAAGCTCAGACTCAATCCAAAGAAGTGTGTCTTTGGTGTCACAGCTGGCAAGTTACTAGGGTACATTGTTTCTCATAGAGGCATTGAGGTCGACCCTACCAAGGTTAAAACAATAATGGATATGCCTCCTCCTTCTAATCTCCGTCAATTACACAGTCTACAAGGAAAGCTCTAATCAATCCGCCGCTTCATAGCTAAGTTGGCCGACAAATGTCATCCATTCCAGCATCTACTGCATAAAGGTGTCACTTTTAAATGGACTGAGCAATGTCAATCAACCTTTCAAGCCCTCAAAGAATATTTGTTGTCGCCGCCTATCCTAATGCCTCCTATACAAGGAAAGCCATTTTTATTGTATATTTCTACAACTGAAATGGCATTAGGAGTTCTCTTGGCCCAACAAGATGAGAACGGCAAAGAGCATGTTATTTATTATATCAGCCAGACACTAGTAGGCTATGAGCTAAATTATTCAACTATTGAAAGGGCATGCTTAGCAGTGTTATTTGCAACACAAAAGCTTTGACATTATATGTTAAGTCACCAAACATTGTTGGTTGCCAAAATTGATCCCTTAAAATACTTGCTTAGCCGAGCAGCTTTGACGGGTCGCCTAGCAAAGTGGGTTATGATTCTTAATGAATTTGACATTGAGTATATGGAGCGAAAGGCGATAAAAGGAAAAGTCATAGTAGATCAACTTGCAGAGGCTCCTATTTATGATGATCATCCCATGTTGACAGATTTTCCAGATGAATCAGTATTTGCTCTTACATCTTCTAATGAATGGAAGTTATACTTTGATGGATCCCATACCAAGTTCAGGTCCGGAGCTGACATCTTGTTTGTCACCCCTCAAGGTGATGCTATTCCCAAGTCCTACAGTATAAATTTTCATTGTACCAATAACATTGTAGAGTATGAAGCACTGGTTACAAGACTCTGAGTAGCAGTCCACTGGAACATCACGCATTTGCAAGTCTATGGATATTCTCAATTAGTCATCTGACAAGTGAATGATGACTACGAAACAAAAAATGAAAAGCTTATTCCCTATAAGCATATGGTAGATTTCTTCAAGACCAAGTTCACAGCTATCCATTTCAGTCAAGTTCCAAGAATGCAAAACAAGCCAGCAGATGCAATGGCTACGATTGCTTCCATGTTGAATATGCCCCACAATATGGACAAATGTGAATTTTTAGTCGAACAATTGTTGGTTCCTTCTTTTGACATTCCGATAGTAGATGTGATGTCCGTTCCTATTGGTCCCAACTCCCCGTGGTACAATGACGTATATCAATATTTGAAATCCCAAACCTTACCACCCAACCTTTCTGCGAAGCAACATCGAGCCTTTATCCGATAGACAGCCAAATATGTCATCATCGCCAACACCCTTTACCGTCGTTCTTTTGACCATACCCTCCTCAGGTGTTTGGATTCTGATGATGCACAAATGGCTTTACATGAGGTTCACGATGGTATATGTGGAGGCCATTTCAATGGTCTGAGCTTAGCCAAAAATTTGATTCGTGTTGGGTATTATTGGCCCACTCTGGAAAAAGATGTTCATGATTTTGTTAAGAAGTGCTACAAGTGCCAGATCCATGGAAATTACATTCATGCACCAGCCCAAGAGCTTCATTCTATCATATCTCCATGGCCCTTTTCTCAATGGGGATTGGATCTTTTGTCAAAATTTACCCGACATCTGCAAATGGACACAAGTTCATCATTATAGCCACAGAGTATTTTACAAAATGGATCGAGGCTATCCCCATGACCTATATCACTAGTGTCTAAATTTCAAAATTCTTGCTGAATTATATCATATGTCGATACGGGGTTCCTCTTGCCATAGTCACAGATAATGGTCGTCCCTTCAAGAATAAAGATGTCAAGGAACTCTGTGAAAAGTTTCATATCCAACACCGTTTCTCCAGTCCATATTGTCCACAGGGGAATGGTCAAGCCGAAGCATCAAATAAAACCATTATCAAGATCCTAAAGAAGGTTGTCAATGACGTTGGTTGAGATTGGCATGTAAAGTTGAATCCAACACTATGGGCCTATCACACTTCTATCCGCACACCTACGGGAGCAACACCTTATTCCTTGGTGTATGGTGCGGAAGCCATTTTACCTTTGGAGGTGGAGATTCCTTCCTTGCGTGTTTCCTTGCAACATTTGATTGATGATGAGACACATAGAGTCTCTCAGTTGCATTAGCTTGAGATGTTAGATGAGAAACCTCAGATAGCCCTGACACATTTGCAAGCATATCAAAACCGTCTTTGTCGCTCTTATAATAAGAAGGTCAAAGGGCAACACTTTGAAGTGGGAGATCTGGTTTTAAAGGCAAATCCCAAGAATGCACAGTCTACTGACATCATCAAAGGCAAGTTTGAACCTAATTGGGTTGGGCCTTTCATAGTAACTGCAGCATATGGCTCGGGGGCATATCAGCTTGCCACCCTAGAAGGTGAACCTTTGTCTGATCCTATAAATAACATGCACCTTCGTAAGTACTGGGCATAATTTTCTATCAACACTTCTTCAACTATGATCCTGAAAAAAAATTTTAAAAAAGTGAAAAACAAGAAAATACAAAAAAAAGTGAAAAAAAAGAAAATACAAAAAAAAAGGTGAAAAAAGAGCAAAAGAGTAAAGAAAAATGATTCGCCCTCTAGTGAAAACCTGGCAAATAGGCACTTTGGGCAAGTACCATGGTGAAAACCTGGCAATCAGGCTCCATGAGTAATGAGATTATTGCTCCGTCATCTATCATGACCTCTAGCTATGCTTTCTCTTGGCCAGTTTATCATGTCTATCTTCGTCTTGACCCAATGTTCTATTTCAGGCCTGTTATTGGTCAACATCATTGTCTTGCATACTCCGGTTTCTTGTATATATGTTTCTGTTCTGATCTATGTATGTCTTTCAGATGTGCATTAGGTGCGTTCCCCTTGTCATGATCAATCACTGGAACATTTGCATCCATAAATGTCCTAAAAAAATCTCTTAAAAATTGAAAAATGTCCTGAAATAATTCAAAAAAAAAAATTGAAAAATGTCCTGAAAAAAATCTCTTAAAAAAATTGAAAAATGTCCTAAAATAACCTAAAAAAAAATCAAATAAAGTCCTGAAAAAATGAACAAAAAAACTGTAAAAAAATATCGAAAAGCAAAACAAAAACATAAATGATCCCCTTTGTGCATAGACAGATCGCTGAGTATACATCCAACAACTCGCAATCCAACGCTGTGCTTTAATGAAATCATGCGTTAACAGATGAACTATTTCAATCAAACCAGACATTAAAACTGATCAGAATTGTCATATCAATCAACCTCAATCATTTTGTCTTGTCACTACTATCATGGGTCTTATACAAGGTGTGGTATACTCAAAACCAGACTGTGTCCTATCTTAGACAGGGTACCGCATATCCTGAAACCAGACAGCATGATCATCCTATCAGCACTTTCAACTTTTGATAATGAAGATCAAGGTGTTTGTTTGATTTGTTGGAATTTTTGCATCTTATCTTTTTACTGATTTATCTTTGGCTTCGATCATGTTCCTATGTTGCTCGATGATGTCACTGAGTGATTTAGAGTGACCGAGATGGATCATGATCCTTTTCTTTTTGGTTGTGATTGTTGTTTGTCTGTGATGTGTCTGTCTTTTGCAAAAAGGGTTGCATTTTAGCTCTAGCCTTCCATGCCATGATGGTATGCATCCGTTTTGCTACATTAAAATAACGGTTCTCACCTACAAAGTGCATTACTGAAAGCATGTTTTTCTTCGTCTCTAACTGTCCTCTATCTCATTTTCTTCTTACTAACATTTCTTCCATCAGTTCGGATAGTCAGTTCGGTCTAGTGCTTCGATTTTCCCAAACACATATGTTGCATCTTGCATTCATTGGTTAGTACATTTGCATTATATCAAACATCACATCGAGCATCGTATCAAGCATTTTATCCATTTCATATTATAAATGCATCAAAAACACATAAAAAAATATATTCATACATGTTCCACAATAATACATCAGCAGTGCATAATTCATCCATACATGTTCCACAATAAACAATGCATAAGTCATCCATACATGGAAAATAACATAAGTCATAACACATTGCATCCCATCATATAGATGCATGTCATATCATATGTCACAATAATATCGGAGTACAAAATTGGACTTTTTGTCCTAAGTATGGCCCGCAGGCTGACTACAAAATGTCAAACTACATAATGTCCACTGTCCATCATACGGAGCATGTGCCTCTATCACTAGGTGCTCCCTCTATCCTCCTCATCCCTGCCATGTCTCGTAGATGATGTCCCTCCTGGTCCTGGCTGTGGTGGTCTCATAGGTCCACTCACCCCCATGCTGCTCAATGACCTCTGAGAGCGTTCCCTACTCTCTATACTCGATCATGCCTGATATGAAGCTGCTCTCTGCTTTGGTGGAACTGCACCCTCATATAGTGTCCTCCAATGGCGTATCTCCTCTCCGGTCTCTACTAGCATCTGTGCCATCTCCCATGCATTGGCATCCCGAATCGACCCAATATACTCAGTGACTCTCTATTCTTCTCGCTGTGCCTGAGCTATTATTGTGCCTCGAGCCGCTATGAGTCTGGCTATCTCTGCTTTGAACTACTCATGCTCTCTCTCTAAATTCGCAATGTGATCCTGCTGACTCGCTATGGTAGCCCTGCACATCTCCATCTCCTCTATCCTAGCTATTTCTGGCTCTATGGGTACATCCTGCAATGCCTCCTGCTCGTCATCCCCATCCTCATCTCCATCCTCATCATCCCCCTCATCCTCATCACCATCCCCATCCTCCTCATCCTCATCATCTCCCTCCTCCTCTCCAGTGAGTGGGAAGTCCTCCTATCACCTAGGTATTGGAATATCTGGATCTGTTAATGGCACTGGCCGTAGTCATGCAAACCATCTCTCATACTCCTCTATCATTCCGGTGTCCGCCACATCTGATCTCCAATCCCACTGTCTCTATTGTAACTATGAGAAGTTAACATATCCTATGTGTGGCTGAATCATACTCCCCCACTAACTTGTCTCTCTGTGAGATCAAGCAAAGTGTGTCGTCCTCCTAGGTACATCCTGCCTCTCTCCAAATTGTCATCTGACTCTCTCTGGCAGGTACAACTCAATCACTCTCTAGTAATTCACTAGTCGGCCAATCAGGTACCTCTCCTGTTTACAATACAGTAGCTCCTCACTATCATCTGACCATCCCGAGCAATCACGATATGGCCTCCATGTGAACTCTCTCAGTCTATCTAGCTCATGTCGCCAATATAATATGTATCCAAAAGGACCCTATCTCAGTGCTCCACCATAGCAGTACACATATGGTCGATGTGGTACTACCTGTCTCTCTATAATCAGTCAACATATGGCTATGTGTTCAAATGCCCATACCTGTAGCAGTGTGACTCCACAACTCAAAGTCTGCACTCCCTGATATGCTATCTGATGCAACTGAAAATATAGCATAGCTAGTACACATGGTCCCTAGGCATACACCATTCCCTCTATCACCATCCACTCTTGCACTCTTCCCCATCCAATAGGGAATCCATGTCCTCATCTGTCTCCTGCTAGTAGGCATGCTATCACCACTGCTATCACCACATATCGTCGATCATACTCTAATGCCATGGTCTCCCAGCCAATCTCTCTCTCCACGATATCCAGATCATCTGTGTCGCACTCAAATAATCTACACAATGCAACTTTCCCTGTCACTGGGTCATACTCTACCATCTCTCCATGAATCAGAATGTGGAGGATACGCTATACATCCTCTAGTGTCACAATCACCTCTCCAATCGCCAAATGGAATGAGGAAGTCTCTGAATGCCATCGCTCTGCCAATGCAGTAAGCAGTCTTGTGTTTGCCGTAATATCGGGCATGAATGTGACATAGTATATCCCAAGTCTAGCTAATGTAGCTCTGTCTGTGCTCCTGAGTCTATGTCGTAGCATGAAGTAGTCTGGTCGGTTCTCCCGCATGATCAATGGATACTGTCGACTCTGCATCATAATTGGGGCATATTTTGTCAGTTTTAGGGTTTGCTCCTATGGGTTTCATTTCCTCATTTTCATGTCCAAATCAAGGTGTTTTTCATCTAATCTGACCTATCCTACCCTTATCCCCCCTTTCTAGCTCATTTGCATGTTGTTTTGACCAAAATTAGGGTTTCCATTGCACAATTACGCTTGTGTGATGAGTCCTATGCCTGTGTCACATGTCCTGTGCCTATGTCTCCCTACACAAGTGTAGAAGACATCACACAAGTGCAGGATTTGCCCTACACAAGCACAAAAGTCAGTTTCTGCATCCCTTGTGGGCCCCGTAATGTCCCGCAAGCAAGTCAAATTCATAAAATTGAAAACATGGGTTTTTGAGATACATACCGCTGCTCCCGCGTTGTCTGGTCATTTGAATGTGCGTACACATTCTCTGAGGTGATCTTCCCTTGGAATGTTCACCATCTCTCTGCAAGTGTCCTTTTCCAGAGCAACAAATTCTCCTCTTGAGCTAGTGCAAATGAGAAAATTACACTCTCTTGGTCTCATTTATAGATCTTTGTTAGTGCATAGATGGACGTGCACCCTCTCCATCTTATGTTGGTCATGGTCTTTTGTGTTGTTAATTGCTTGTCCTTCATGCATCTGATCTCCGATTGTCAGTTTGTTCGATCCTATCATTTTTATCGATCAATTGGCCTCTTTTTTGCATGTTTCCGGCCAATTCCTCGAGGGGGCATGCATATGTCATTATTATTGTCTGGGGTATTTTTATTACTATTCTTTGAAACAATGCTTAAAATTGCATTGTCTCAAAGAGGGGCAAAATGTAGACACCTAAAAATGGTCAACGCTTGCGGAGTCATACTTTAACATTTGCGCATTGCCTTATTTTAGGGTTTTTGTGTCGCATTAACATTTCTCCTATGATTCTCACTTGGTCTTTATCATTTGCAAGCATCGAGTCATTCTTCTACATTCTTCATTCATCTCGCTCTCAAATTTGGTCTTGTCGACAACACTATCCAGTCATGATTTTGATCGATTTTACCCTATCGCATAAATGTGCATAGTCATTTGTCATCATTTTGGACATCATCAATCCTAATTAGGGTTTTGTCCTCTTATCAATCTTGTCATTTTGTGATCTATTTGTCATCGATCATTGTCATGTTCAATCTTGTCATTTTGTGATCGATTTGTCATCGATCGTGGTCATTTTCAATCTTGTCATCTTGCAATCTATTTTGTCATCGATTCTTGTCCTCTTGTCAATCTTGTCATTTTGCGATCGATTTGTCATCGATCGTTGTCTGTCTCAATTATGTCAATTTGGATCAATTAGTCATTGTTCCTCATCAATTGGCACATTTATCAATCAAATCATTTATCACATTGGTCCTTTGTTAATCCAAATCATGATCGAGTCAATTATCTTTCATCAAGACCTAATTTTCATCCTTGCATTGCTAATTTATCTTCTAGGGTTTCATGATTTAATCATTTAACCCTATTTGCCTTTTCTCCCTCTAGGTTAAATAAATTATTTATTTATCCTAAGTCTTCTTGTCACAATTAAATATTTATTTAATTGGCTAATTAATTCCCTCTCTTTATGTGAATTAATTGATGAATGAAAAATTGTTAATTAATTCACTTAATTCCTAATTTCCTCTTTATGTGAATTGATTAATAAATGAAAAATTATTAATTAATTGACTAATTCCTAATTTCCTCATTTTTCTAAATTCTAATTTCCTAATTTTCATCAATTTCTTAATTCCTAATTTCTTAATTCCTTTTTTTCTAATTTTCTAATTTTCTAATTCCTAATTTCAATTTCCTCCTATTTTTCTCCTAACTTCATGGGAATGACATAGAAATTTGTCATAATTTGTCATAATTGACAATCAATCAATTTTTGACATAGAAATTTGTCATAATTTGTCATAAATTATCAATCAATCAATTTTGCATAGAAAGTGCATAATTTGTCATAATTTGTCATAATTGACATAATTGATTTGCAATTTCCATTTGAATCTCTTCATGCTAATTTGATCATTTCTCCAATTTGTCTATAAATTGGATGAATTTCTTCAATCTCAATCTAATAATCGCTTGTTTTGAATTACTTTGTCGAATCAATCATGCTTTGAGTACTCTTGAGCAATCATCTTGTCTACTTGCTTTCATATCATGATCATGCACTAGAAGGTGAGATCCACAACAAAGATATTTGAAGGAGAAATAAGGACAATGGAGCCGCATGAAGGAAGCATTTAGATCTACATTTGGTTTGCATAGTCTTTAGTTTTGAATGTTTCATTTTCATGTCTTTATTGAGTGTGTTAGGATTGATCATTGCAATCTGCTTTTGTGATTGAGCTGCATTATTAGTACTATATTGCTTTGATGTTTTCCACATTTCCTTGCTACACATTTAATCTTCAATCTCATCTCAGTTTCCACTTTAGGATTATAGATTTTAACCTTTTCAAATGCTTCTAAATTTTCTCTCAAAAAAGTAACCCACATCATTCTAGAATAATCATCAATGATTAGCATGAAATATCTATCACCTTGAAAACTTTTAACTCTAGTAGGACCACACAAATTAGTATGAATAAGATCAAGAACATCATTTGATTTATCTTGTATACTCCTAAAAGAGTTTTTGACCTATTTACCCATTTGACATTCTTTACATAACAGATTATAGGGCTTCATAATCTTAGGTATATCTCTAACTGCCTTATTTTAACTAATATTCACAATGCAATCAAAATTAACATGACATAACCTTTTATGCCATAACCAACTCAACAATCTATGTAATCAAACATGTCTTTTCACCAAAGTTTAAGTGAAATATATTGCTTTTTGTTTGTGTACCAGTTGCAATCTCCAAGCCAGATTTGTTAATGATTTTACATTTTCCATCCTTGAACTGTAATTGAAATCCCTTGTCTACTAGTTGTCCTACACTCAAAAGATTATGCCTCAAACCTTCAACATACTAAACATTGTTAGTATTGTTCTTACTATTCAATGATATAGTTCCTTTTTCTTTGGTCATACATGCCTTGCTATCTCCAAATCTAACTAGACCACCATCAAATTCTTGCAAAGACAGAAACTTCCCTTTATCTCAAGTCATATGATGTGAACAACCATTGTAAATTACCCATTCATCCTTGTCTTCAATTTTAGTAGCAAGTGCCTTCTCTTCAGGTACATTCTCTTCCAGTGTCAGATCATCTTCCTTGATAGCCAAGAATATCCATTCCTTCCCATTGCTAGATCCACTAGCAGAGTCTTCTGCCGGTTCATCATCTGAATTAGTAATGCCTTTGCCATCCACTATGTAGCATGATTTGCCTATGTTTTTCTTGTATTTATACTTGTTCTGATATCCAAGGTTGGGCTTAAATGATCTTCTAACTCTTTATTCGAATCTTAAATTCCTTTTAGGACATCTAGATGTAAAATGACCAATCTTATTATATGCAAAACATTTAAAAGGTGCTTTTCCTTCGTACTTACTTCCTACCAGTCCTTTAGGTACTCTTCTAGCAAATAGTTCTTCAAGTTTCTCAAACTCATCATCTTCTCTCTTCAAATCTTCCAAATCCTTTGCATATAAATTTTTCTAGTCTTTCTTACTAGTTGTAGATGTAGATGCATGAAAAGAAGGTTTAGTCTTCATAGCTCCAGAAGGTCTAAATTCCTCAAGCTCAAAAGCAGATAGTTTTCCAGCCAAAGTATCTTGGTTGAGAGATGTATTAGCCATTTTTCTCAGGTCATTAATAGCAGTAGCCTTCATTTTTTAAGCTGGTGGTGGGGCTCTCAAGACTTTAGAAATAATTTCATCTTCGCTCAAAGGTCCACCACAACATTGAATTTCCATAACAATCTCATTTACCCTTTCCATAAATGTAGTAATCCTTTCATCTTCTTCCATCTTCAGGTTTTCATATCTCACCCGGTAACCATCAAGTTTAGCAATCTTCACTATGGGGTCACCTTCATTAAGAGTCTTGAACTTATCCCATATAGCCTTTCCAAATGATTTGTCGGTTAATCCCATTATTTGTTGATAAAAAAGTGCACACAAGAGGGCTTCTCTTGCTCTACAATAATTCTCAAGCTCCTTGTCTAGATTTGCTAGAGGAGGATTGCCAGATCCTAGATTATAGGGTGTGACACCATTCTGTGTGATCTCCCAAATCTCCTTGCCAAGACATCTGAGATGAGTCTCCATCTGAATCTTCCATACTGTGTATTTTGTTCCATCAAGCCTCAGAATATCCCTTCGAAAGATAACTCCAGAAGAACTAGATGAACTTGAACTATTAGTCACCATAGGATTTTCCTCAAGTGGTTAAGCTTTTTGCAGAGAGCACCAAATCTCTGATCACAATTGTTAGACAATTCAAATAACTGGAAGACAACTAAGAGGGAGGGGGGGTGAATAAGTTGTCTTAGATTACAGGAACCATTATCAATTTAAACTTTAATACCAAAACCCAAAACAGTAATGCCAGAATAGCAGTTAAATCAATTAAGCATAAACAATAATCATAGAATAAAAGCCATCCACACAACACCAAGATTTGTAAGTGGAAAACCCGGTAAGGGAAAACCACAGTGGGAAGCCTACCCACAATTATATAATACTTATGCACTAAGTATGTGAATTATAATTAAGGGGCATAATTAAGGGGCATGCACTTGCAGGAAGTCCAAAAGCCTAGAGTGCATTTCTCATCACAAAAGGAGCCTCACTAACTACATATAAATCCAGACTACAATCTAGAGAAGTGTTGGACTGCCAAAGATAGCATCTCCTATGCCTGAGTATAGTTCTAGTTGAGCTCAATAGCAGAGGACTAAATGCTCTTACATAAACCCAATTTGATCTCCAATGATCAACCAGCTCCTCTACCTGAATGTTATTACATTATTCACACATTACATTCCATGACCATGACCTCTTACATATAACCATGATGATCTACAATGAAATCTTACATCTATTTATACAAAACCCTAGACCATAAACAATTAGGTCAGCCACCAGATAAGAAATCGATTACATAATTACAAACCATGTTAGCCTTAGACCAAACAAATAATATCAACACATAAGACATCTTGGAAATAAATCCATAGGTCCTATCCACATGTTACATTAAAGCCTATCCATAACCTAGATCAACCAGGACCAAGTATAGGTCCATACACTATAGCAATGATCTCCAATCCCCAATTCTCAAACATGATCACCAACAACATCCTAAAACTCCACCAAAAGTTGTACCAACACCACTTATGCAATTAATCAAAGGTCTTCATCAAAATCTCTGTTGGTGAAACCCTTGCCAGAACCAGAAACCAATCTTCTAAGCAAGCAGGATAGCATCTGATCTCTAGACCAAAAACCAACTGACCAAATATGAGTATAAGTAAGTTGATTCTATCATTTGACTATACCAGAGCCTACTAGATCATGTCAGATCAAAGTTAATCAGAAATCATTCAATCTACTAGGACCAGAAGGGTGCCAGTAATGCATCCAAACATTTAGTGTTGACATCAATGACAAAAAATCAATACAACACATAATCAATTCCACCAAATGGCCAACAGTCCCAAGTTCAACAAGGGTAACTACAAGATCTAGAAAGACATATTGAAGATCTAAATCAAAGGTCTTGATGCACAATATTGGAAGCAAGTTGAAACAACTTATGTTGCCCCTACCACTACTTCCTTGACACCAAATGGACTTAGAGAGTAGCAAGATAATATGCAAGCCCTAGAAGCCATTGTAAGTACTTTATCTGATTCAGAAAATATTGATGTTCAAGGATTGGAAATTACAGGTGAGGTTTGGGAAAATTTTGAGACAATATATGGAGGAGATGAGCATGTTCAAAGAGCCAAAGAGGAAATCTTGAAAGGAAATTTTGATGACATGAGAATGCTTGAAGGAAAGAATATTGGACAGTATGATAAGAGAATCAAAGAAGTTGTTGGGGGCATAAAGAGTGCTGGAAGAAAAATAGAAGATGATACAATAGTAAGTAAAATGCTCAGAGCTTTTCAACCTCATTATGCTATAAGAGTATCTACAATCCAAGAACTTAGATCTATTTCAAAGGATAAGCTAATTGTTGATCCATTGATTGGTAAGCTTACAACTTTTGAATTAAATAGTTTTGATAATAGTGTGACAAAATCTACTGAATTTGTCTTTAAAGCTTCTATTACAGGTTCATTTGCTAGAAAAGGAAAAGATATATGTCAAAATCATGAGTGTAGGACAAGTCATGGAAGTAACCAGGGAAATGAAGATAATGAAGATCAAGTGATGGAACTTGAGGAACTGTTAGCAAAGAGATTTCCAAGAGGCACTGGTAAGTATAAAGGAAAGCTACCTTTGAAGTGTTTCTCTTGTAATTAAATTGGTCATATTGCTGCTAACTTCCCTATCACTGATAAGAAAGAAAACTTTAGCAGATTCAAAGGAAAGGGCAAGAAACATTGTTATGTTGCAATAGATGAAGGTGTGACCGATGAGGAGTCAGAAGAAGAAGATGACAATGAAGAAATTGTCTTTGTATCCGTTAAGGAGGAATTGTCTGATAAAAAGGCACTAATATCTCATATGGAGAATAGTGATGAATGGATTATAGATAGTGGCTTCTCACACCACATGACTGGAGACAAAAGTGAGTTAATAACCCTTAATGAATTTGATAAAGCTGTTGTTAGGTTTGGAAATAACTCTCCCTACATGGTGAAAGGTAAAGGTTCAATCTCTCTAAATGGGAAGAGTAATGTTGATGATGTATTTTGGGTTGGTGGTCTTAAGAATAATATTTTAAGTGTTGTTCATCTCAATGATAAAGGTTATTCTATTGAGTTTAAGAGTGGAGTCTGCAGAATTCTTGGAGGTAATGGTGAACTATTACTATCTGGAAGAAAACTAGAGGTAATTTATTCCATTTAAATAGTAATATTAATAATTGTTTGGTTGCATGAATGGAAGACAGTTGGTTGTGGCATAAAATATGTTGTCATTTCAATTTTGATAATTTGGTTAAGATATGAAAGTCAAGTGTTGTAAGAGGATTACCCCAACTTGTCAAACCAGATAGTGTGATATGCAAAGATTGTCAAATCGGTAAGATGACCTCTATTTCTTTCAAGAGCAAGAATTGTATTTCTAGGAATGTTTTAGATTTGGTACATACTGATCTTTGTGGCCCTATGAGAACAAAGAGTTATTATGGTGATAGGTATTTAATGCTCTTCACTAATGACTATTCTAAAATGATGTGGGTAACATTTTTTAGAGAGAAATCAGAAGCAATGAATTCACATCTGATCAATTTGTTAAGTATTGTGATGAACAGGGTATAAAGAGACAAATGTCAGCTTCGAGGACACCACAACAGAATGGCATAGCAGAAAAGATGAACATAATAATAGTTGAAGCTGGAAGAACCATTTTATTATAGGGTAATGTATCTAAAATGTTTTGGAGAGAAACGGTTAGTACTGCTATATACACTCTTAACCGGGCATTGGTAAAAAGAGGTAACAATAAGACACCCTATGAGCTATGGTATGGAAAAAATCCTTGTGTTAGGTATTTTAAAATCTTTGGAAGTCAATGTTTTATTAAGAGAGATAACTGGACTGAGAAGTTTGATGCAAAATCTGATGAGGGAATTTTTCTTGGGTACTCTTCTAAGAGTAAAGCGTATAAATGTTACAATAAGAGAACTAAGAAAATTATTGAAAGTGCTAATATAAAATTTAATGATGTATCTGATAAGTCTGAAGGTACAAGCAGATAAAAACCTCAAAAGGAATCTAATAATGAGTAAAAATTTGTGATCATTGAACTGAAAGAAAAGAATAATGAAGAACTGACAAATGCAGAACTAGGTGCTCAACCAGAAAGCGATGATAGTGAGGAAGAAGATGAAGAACCTGATGAAGAAGATGTAAAACCGACACAAAAAATACCTAGATATGTCAGATTGAATCATTCACAAGAGTAACTAATTGGTGATAAGAATGTAGTTGTGCAAACTAGGAGAAAGATCAGAGAGATTTCATGTTTGATATCTACAATAGAACCCAAGACAATAAATTAGGCACTAAAGGATGATGATTGGGTTAAGGCAATGAATGAAGAATTGGATCAAATTGAGAAGAATTAGACATGGTAACTTGTTCCTAGACTGGAGGATAAGAATTTGATTGGAACAAAATGGGTCTTTAGGAATAAATTGGATGAAGAAGGAAGAATTGTAAGAAACAAGGCAATGTTAGTTTGCAAAGGGTATTCTCAAGAGAAAGGTGAGGATTATGGTGAAACATTTGCACCTTTTGCTAGATTATAAGGAGTAAGAATGCTATTGGCATTTGCTGCATATAAGAGATTCAAAGTCTACCAAATGGATGTCAAGTTAGCCTTTCTAAATGGGATTCTAGAAGAAGTATACATTGAACAACCAAATGGATTTCCTTGACTGATGATAAAGACATGGTGTGCAAATTGTAAAAAACACTATATGTTATAAAGCAAGGACCGAGAGTATGGTATTACAGATTACATGCACATTTGATCAAAATTGGATTCCAATGTACTAGTGAGGACAACAACATTTATTTGAAGACTGATGGAGACAAGATGCTGATCATAGAAGTATTTTTTGATGACATAATGTTTGGTGGCAATGATGATGTGTATGGAATTTGCTGATATAATGAAAAAGGAATTCAAAATGTCTCTAATCAGTGAAATTAAGTTCTTTATTGGCTTACATGTTTAACAACTAGATGGTGGTACCTTTATTTATTAGACCAAGTATATCAAAGAGGTGTTGAATAATTTCAACATGGAAGACTGCAAATAGGTAGGGACAATGATGGTTACTGGTTGGAAGCTATCAAAGGAATAGGATTATCCTAATGTTAGTGAAAAAGAGTACATATCTATGATTGGCAAGCTACACTATGTTGTCCATAATAGATCAGACATTGCTCATGCTATTGGATTAGTGGCTAGATTTCAAAAAGAGCCTAAAGAAAGTGAGATGGTGGTTGTGAAGAGAATTTTTTGGTATCTCAAAGGTACAGTAGACTATGGTTAATGGTATCCCTATAAAGGTGATTTACTTTTGATGTTTTTACTAATACTGATTAGGCTGGTAATGTGGATGATAGGAAAAGCACAAGCGGTGGATCTTTTCTACTGGAGGAAGATTAGTGGCATGGACAAGGAAGAATCAAACTCATGTTTCTTAATCTATAGCTAAATCTAAGTATGTAGCTGCATCCATGAATTTTATGCAGGCAATATGGATGAGACATGTGTTAGAAGGATTCAAGATAGATATGTTAGAACTGACAACTATCTATTGTGATAATACAAGTGCAATAAACATTTGTAAGAATCCTATACTTCATGCTAGAACCAAGCACATTGAATTGTGTTGGTATTTTGGTATGGTTTTATCATTGATGTAAACACCTACTAACAATTATCAACTTTGGCACTTTGGAGGATCAACAATGTTCATCGGCAAGCAAGTGACTTATGCATAGTCACCTATATCTAGTACACCGGTAGGATATAATGTTCACTGACACTTGGAATGATATGGAAAACACCTGGTTATGTCAAAAACATCGTTTGGACACTTTGTCTTGGAGATTTGTTCATTGATATATTTGTAATTGCATATTTGTTGTTACTGGAAAATAGGTCTAGGATAAGCACCAATAGGCTTATCTATTCCAAATTAGCATGACACACTTTGGAGATGATTTTGTTGTTATTGTAAATGCATCAAGCTGACATGTTGAATAGGTTATTACATCGGTTATTGATTCACTTGTAAAATGTTTTATTGTAATATCTTTTAGTAGCTGACCTACTAAAATTGGTCTTAGGTTATGGTATATGTGTAAGATCTTATTTGTAAGATCCATATGTGATAAGGATAAGGAATTGTAAGAAGGTATATGTGAGAATAAGTAGAGCTATACACATAGACATCATTTGAAGGTGAAGCAAGGTATTTGTAAAGACAATCAGAACTACACCGGTACTGAATCCAGCATACGAAGATGCTATTTTGAGCAGTACATTCTTATTGGATTTAACCATCCAATTGTAGTCAGTGTGACTCCTATTTGTGTTTGAGCAGTGAGCTCTAGGTGCTTGGCATTTCTGTTGCTAGGTCCTAGAGACAACTGAGAGGGGGGGGTGAATCAGTTGTCTAATAAATTCAAACCAAAAACAACTTAAACAATTTAATGCTTGATACCGGTAAACTAGTTCAATATGCCAGTAGATAGTTTTAATAGTTAATTCCTACACCGGTAAGGATTAGTGCATGAAACATAAAGACAAAGTCATCCACAACACATAACACCAATATTTGTACGTGGAAACCCTATAAGGGGAAAAATCATGGTGGGAAAGCTTACCCACAATCAAATGATACTACTGTAGATACTAAGTGTACATAAATGGGGTCTGCACATGCAGAAAGGCCAAGCGCCTAGAGCTCACTGCTCAATCACAAAATGGGAGTCACACTAACTACAGTTGGATGGTTAAATCCAATAAGACTGTACTGCACAAAATAGCATCTTCATATGCTGGATTCAGTACCGGTGTAGTTCTGATTGTCTTCACAAAAACCCTTCTTCAATCTTCAAACGATGTCTATGTGTATAGCTCTGCTTATTCTTGCATATACCTTCACACAATCCATTTTTGCATTCCACATCTGATCTTACAAATAAGATCTTACATTTATACCATAACCTAAAACCAATTTTTGTAGGTTGGCTCTACAAGATATTATAATAAAAACATTTTACAAATAATACAATATTTGATGCAATAACCAATTGTACATGTCATCTTAATGCATTTACAACAATAATTAATCATCTCCATAGCATGCCATGCTGATCTGGAAAAGATAAACCTATCAGTGTAACCCTGGACCTATTTGTCGGTAACAACAAGTATGCAAATATGGATATACCAATAAACAAAACTCCAAGACAAGATGTCCAAACTATGTCTTTGATATTACCAAGTGTTTTCCATATCATTCCAAGTGTCAGTGATCATTATATCTTGCCGCTATACCAGATACCAGTGACTATGCATCAGTCACTTACTTGCCGGTGAATGTTGCTGATTCTCCAAAGTGCTAGAGTTTTAGTAGGTGTTGACATCAATGACAAAACCATACCAAAATACCAACAATATCCCCCTTTGGCATTGATGACAACACAATATGTAAAAACCATTGAAGTGCCAAAACAAAAATGCCAAATACCAAAAACCAACAATCTCCAAAAAGAGATCATAACCAGAAATCAAAATACAGATACAAAGAGTAATAATCTCTTCCAAACAATCTCTCCCCCTAGGAGCAACATGTGTTTTGCTTGTGTTTTTCCATACCAATCTCTCCCCCTTTGACATCAAATGCCAAAGTTACAACAAAACCAAGTTCATATACAAAATACGAATCAATTCAATATACCAACTACTCCCCCTTAGAGGTAGCTTCCCATCAAAGCTGGAAAAAAAAGATTTCTTTGTTAATTCTTCCAGTTGATGACAATCATCATCAACCATCTAAGTCACTAGTGGTGGGGGTATGACCCCAAGTTGATCTTTGAGATATTCAAAAGTCTCCTTAGGCAAAGGTTTAGTGAAAATATCTGCAATCTACTCTTTAGTATTCACATAAACCAGTTTTATCTCCTTTGCTTCAACATTTTCCCTTAGAAAATTTAGTTTGATAGAAACATGTTTGGTTTTAGAATGTAATACCTGATTCTTAGATATATCAATTGCTGCAGTGCTATCACAATAGATACTAATAGGTTCCTTGCATTTTACCTTTATGTCTTTCAACATTTGCTTAAGCCATAGTACTTGTGTACAGTTAGTTGCTGCTACAACATATTCTGATTCTGCTATTGATAAAGATGTACAACTTTGTTTCTTAATAAACCAAGAAACTAATCTATTTCCAAGAAAGAATGCTCTGTCGATGTTTCTTTTTCTATCATCCACATCTCCTGCCTAATTTGCATCTGTGTATGCACATAACTCAAAGTTTTCATTTCTAGGATACCATAATCCAAGATTTATAGTGCCTTGTAACTATCGGAAAACCCTTTTTACTGCTAATTCATGATTTTCTCTAGGATTACTTTGAAATCTTGAAACAATACATACTGCATTCATAATATCAGGTCTGGTTTGTGTCAAATACAGTAAACCTCCTATCATAGATTTGTATCTAGTTGGATTAACAGGTGTAGATTCATCCCTTAGTGATAATTTGTTATTTGTTGTCATAGGTGTGCTTACTGGTTTAGAGTTCTCCATCCCAAATTTCTTTAGTAACTCTTTTAAGTATTTGGATTGACTCAAGAATATACCTTTATCAGTCTATGAAATCTGCAATCCTAAAAAGAATTTTATTTCTCCAATCATAGACATTTCAAATTCTTGTTGCATTTTAATAGAAAATTATTTACATAATCCATCTTCTCCTCCAAAGATTATATCATCAAAAAATACTTCTATAATCAAGCTATCATCATTAGTTATTTTGTAATATAAATTTTTGTCTGCATTTCCTTTAGTAAAACCAATCTTTAAAAGATACTTATCCAATCTTGCATACCAAGCTCTTGGAGCTTGTTTCAATCCATACAAAGCTTTTCTTAACCTACAAACCATATTATTGTCATCTGTCAAAGAAAATCCATCGGGTTGTTCAATGTACACTTCCTCTTCAAGATCTCCATTTCAAAATGCACATTTAATATCCATTTGATAAACTTTGTAGTTCTCATGTGCTACAAAAGCCAAAAATAATCTAAATGCCTCAATTTTAGCTACCGATGCAAAGGTTTCATTATAATCAACTCCTTCCTTTTGAGAATATCCCTTACACACTAGTCTTGCTTTATTTCTGACAACCTTACCATCTTCATTAAGTTTGTTTCTAAAAACCCATTTGGTTCCAATTACATTTTTATCTTTAGGCCAGGGAACTAATGTCCAAGTATTGTTTTTCTCAATTTGTTCTAATTCTTCTTCCATAGCTTTAATCCAAAATTTATCTTCACATGCCTCATTAACAGATGATGGTTCAATTTGAGAAATAAGACATACCTCTTCATTTGCCAATCTTCCTCTTGTCATAACTCCTTTAAACTTGTTTCCAATTATTTGATCTTTAGAATGATTCAGTCTTACATACCGGGGTGTCTTTGTTTACTATTGTTCCTCAATTACTATGGAATCCTTAGATGATACCGGGGTGACTAGATCTTCATTCTGTACTGGTGGATTTAGAGTAGATTCATTTGTCAAAATTTCTATTGCCGGTTTAGAGTAGGAGTATTTAAGAGTAGGACTATTATCAAACCATAGTTCATGAGGGGTCTTACTGGTTTCACCTTTGATGTGAACTTTGTTGAATGTATAGACCATTGTATTGAAAACCTCTCTCCAATATACATGTGGTAGGTTTGCTTCTGATAACATACTTCTTGCTGCATCCAAGATAGTTCTATTTTTCATTTCAACAACTTCATTCTACTGTGGTGTCTGAGGTGCTAATAGTTGTCTTTTGATTCCATTTACTTCACATAATGTATTAAACTCCTTATATGTAAATTCTCTTCCTTGATCTGATCTTAGACATTTTATTTTCTTACCAGTTTCATTTTCTACCATTGCTTTGAATATACTCATCACTTCTAGGATCAAATTTGCCAATATACTCATCTCTTCTGATATAACATTTACTTCCAAAAATTCTAAAATGTTTAAGAGTAGGATTAATAACAAACCATAGTTCATGAGGGGTCTTACTGGTTTCACCTTTGATGTGAACTTTGTTTAGTGTATAGACCACTATATTGACTACCTCTCTCCAATATACATGTGGTAGGTTTGCTTTTGATAACATACTTCTTCCTGCATCTAAGATAGTTTTGTTTTTGCTTTCAACAACTCCATTATGCTGTGGTGTCTGAGGTACTGATAGTTGTCTTCTGATTCCATTTACTTCACAGAATGTATTAAACTACTTAGATGTAAATTCTCCTCCTTGATCTGATCTCAGACATTTGATTTTCTTACTGGTTTCATTTTCTACCATTGCTTTGAACAATTTGAACTTTCCAAGTGCTTCTAATTTTTCTTGAGAAAAGTAACCCAATACATTCTAGAATAATCATCAATGATTAGCATGAAATATTTATTACCTTGTAAGCTTTTAGTTCTAGTTGGACCATATAAATCAGTGTGAATCAAATCAAGAGTATTATTGGATTTTTCTAGAATACTTTTGAAACTAGCTCTAACTTGTTTTCCAAATTGACATTCCTTAGATACTGTATTTTGAGGTTTGACAATTTTAGGTAAATCTCTAATTGCCTTAGTAGTATTGATTTTTACCATGCAATCAAAGTTTACATGATAGAGTCACTTATGCCATAACCAACTTTCATCAATATGTGCAATTAAGAATGTCTTTTCACTATTATTCAAATGAAAGATATTACCTCTAGTCTGATTACCGGTTGCAATTTCCAAACTAGTTCTATTCATGATTTTGCATTTTCCATTTTTGAATTGTAACTGAAATCCTTTTTCAACTAATTGACCAACACTCTAAATATTATGCTTTAATCCTTCAACATAATAAACATTGTCAGTGTTATGCTTACCATCAAGAGATATTGTACCCTTACCTTTGATCAAACAAGCTTTGTCATCTCCAAATCTCACTAAGCCTCCATTGTATTCTTGAAAGTTCAGGAATTTATCTTTGTCTCTTGTCATATGATGTGAGCAACCTCAATCAATGATCCGTTCATCATTTACTTCAGCTTTACCTGCCAAGGCTTGTTCTACCGATTGAGCAGTAGGTGTCGGTTGATCTTTTGTTATAGCAACAAAAGCCCATCCATTGTCTATTGGATCATCATCAGAATCACTAGTCACAACTTCATCAGGAATGTAACAAGATTTGTCTTTATTCTTCTTAAATCTGTATCTTTGATATTCAGGGTTAGGCTTGTATGTTCTTCTAGCTTCTTCTCTTAGTCTAGCATGTCTATCAAGGCATCTTGAAGCCATATGACCAATCTTATTGCAGTTAAAACATTTAAAGGGTGCTTTACCTTCATACTTACTTCCAACTGGACCTTTAGGCATTTTCCTTGCAAATAGTGTTTCAAGTTCTTCAAGTTCTTCATTTTCTTTCTTTCTTTCTTCAAGTTCTCTTGCATAAAAGGCTTTCTAATAAGATTTGTCAAATGATGGAGCAGATGATGTTGATGCTTTAAAGGCCAAATCTATCTTTATAGTAGCAATAAGACCAAATTCTTCAATTTCAAAAGCTGAAAGTTTCCCAATTAATGTATCCCTAGTAACTGATGTATTAGGCATTGTTCTTAACTCATTTATAGCAGTGACTTTCATTTTATATGCCGGTGGAAATCCTCTAAAAACTTTTGAAATAATTTCATCCTCACTTAAGGTTCCTCCACAACATTTAATACCCAAAACAATCTCATTTACTCTTTCCATAAAAGTAGAAATCCTTTCATCTTCTTCCATTTTCAAATGTTCATACTTGATCCGGAAGCTTTCAAGTTTTGCAATTTTGACTATGGAATCTCCTTCATTAAGTGTTTCCAGATGATCTCAAATAGCTTTAGCAGTAGACCTATCTGATAGTCCCATGATTTGGTGATCTGATAATGCACTCAAAAGTGCTTCTCTTGCTTTGCGATCATTTTCCTCATCTTTAGTCAAGTTGGGTGGAGTGGGTTGACTCTGAGTAGGAGCAGTATAACCATTCTTTGTAACATCCTAGAAGTCTTTTCCAATGCAATTTAGATGTGTCTCCATTTTGATCTTCCATATGCCATAGTTGGTTCCATCAAGTTTAGGATTGTCCTTCATGAAATAGTTAGTAGACATTGGATCTCCTTAAGCTGTTAAACTTCTACAAAAGAGGACTAGGCTCTGATACCAATTGTTAGGTCACAGAGACAACTGAGAGGGGGGTAGGTGGATCAGTTGTCTAATAAATTCAAACCAAAAACAACTTAACCAATTTAATGTTTGATACTGGTAAACCAATTCAATATGCCAGTAGACAGTTTTAATAGTTAATTGCTATATTGGTAAGAATTAGTACATGAAACATAAAGACAAAGTCATCCACAACACATAACACCAATATTTGTATGTGGAAACCCTGTAAGGGGAAAAACCATGGCGGGAAACCTTACCCACAATCAGATGACACTACTGTAGATAGTAAGTGTACATAAATGGGGTCTGCACATGTAGAAAGGCCAAGCGCTTAGAGCTCACTACTCAATCACAAAATGGGAGTCACACTGACTACAGTTGGATGGTTAAATCCAATAAGAATGTACTGCACAAAATAGCATCATCATATGATAGATTCTGTATGCGGGAAAAGTGGTGGGAAAAAAATTAGTATGTGAAAATTTAGTTAAATACTAGTCCACACACACACACAGGACTTCTTGATGCAAGCTATGGAGTAACGTAGTGTTACTCAGCTTCCCAAGGAGGGTCCCATGGTTCTCTATCTCACAATGTCCCTCAAACCAATGTTTTTGCTCTCAGATCACTGAGCAAAATGGTTTAGGGATGGCAAATGTAAGAACGAGGGATGCTTTGATAGATTTTAATATGAAATGGATGTTAAGCTATATATGATCTTAGAAATGCAATAAACTAAATGATAAGATGACAAGATTAGTATGAATACTATCCTAGCATACTATATTTAGTCTATGATTGAGCTAAATGATAAAGAAATTACTCTAAACATGCATATTTAGTCTAATTCCTGATCTAAAAGAGGCTAAATGATAAGCATAAAAATGATATGAAAGCTTGAAAGAATTTGAGCATAAGTGTAATTGTTCAAATTTCAAAGATTATTGTTAAGAATGGAGGAATGCGAGCTCTATTTATAGCACAAACAGGGCAATGGATGGTCAGGATTGAATGGTTTAATCAAGGGCTGAGTTTGAAAGTTGGGGATCCATGTGCACAATTGGCACCAATGAAATGGTGACAAGTGTCAACATAGGGTTGGGTTGAGAGAAGAGGTTGGAGACATTAAAGGCCTGAGAAGACCTCATGGTTATCTAGAGGCTAAGGGTCAAGTCTAAGTTAGGATTACCCACTCGATTAAGAGTTAATCCAAGGATAAACCTTTGTGCAAATGATTAAGAGATAATCATGGTCAAAGCATTAAAGGCCTGAAAAGACCCTTGGGTTGGATAGAGGTTGAGTCAAAACAAATGTTTTAACCATATAGGAGGGTTTGAGTTAACCATTAATGGTTATTGGAGACTTTGTGGATTAAGTGGTTGAAGCTTGGAAGCTTTCAAAGGTTATCAAAGACTTTGAGACATTTAGTGGTTGAAGGTTGAAAGCCTTTAATGGTTATCAAAGACTTTGAGGCTTTGAGAAGTGACTTCCCTTTGCTTAGGGATGTGACAAAGTTTAGAGGAGGGGTTAGGTTAATTAGAAGTACTTAGAAGATTCTAGAAGGGGTTAGAAAGGGGTTTAGGACTTTGCAAGTGGATGGAGGGATAATAGGATTTAATTGATTTAAATGATTTAATTCAATTTGGTTACAATTTGGGGAAATTAAATAAATTAGATTTATTCAATTTAGGATAACTATTTAATTAAATTTGAATTTAATTAAAAGTGGATTGGGGGATTTAATTGAATAAAATGATTTATTCATTAAATGGGTATAGTGAATTTTATTTAAATAAATTGAGTAATTTACTTAATAAAATAGAAGAATGTGGATAATTTAATTAAATTGGATTTAATCAAATAGAGAAATGAACATAAAATATTCATTTAGGAATATGGTCATTTTTATATGTCTACATTTTGCCCCTCTTTAAAGTGATGTGTGTGCAAATGTTATTTCAAAGAAAATGATGTCTGTAGACACCTAAAAATGGTCAACGCTTGCGAGGTCATACTTTAACATTTGCGCATTGCCTCATTTTAGGTTTTTGCATCGCATTAACATTTCTCCTATGTTACGCACTTGGTCTTTATCATTTGCGAGCATCGAGTCATTCTTCATTCATCTCACTTTCGAATTTGGTCTTATCGACAACAATCATGATTTTGGTCGATCTTTATCCTTTTGTCAATCTTGTCATATCGCGATCGATTCGTCATCGATCCTTGTCCTTTTTCAATCATGTCAATTTGGTCAATTTGTCATTGATTTTTGTCAACCAATATCAATTAAATCATTTATCACATTGGTCATTTATCAATCCAAAATCAAATCAAATCGAGTCAATTATCTTTCAAGACCTAATTTGCCTTCTAGGGTTTCATGATTTAGTCATTTAACCTTGCTTATCACTTGCTTCCTTTAGGATTAAATAAATTACTTATTTATCCTAAGTCTTCTCATTACAATTAAATATTTATTTAATTGACTAATTATTCCTCTTTGTGAATGAATTAATTAATAAATGAAAAATTATTGATTAATTCACTAATTTTCTAATTTCATCATTTCTAAATTCTTAATTTCCACCTATTTTCTAATTTCCTAATTGCAATTTCCACCTAATTAACTTGTCTCTAGTTCTCCCTATTTTTGTGCTTCGTGCGTCATACTCTTGACATAGCAAGATGTCACAAGATTCTAGTTCTCTAACCATTGCATTGGCAATATGTCATAATTCATAACATAGAAGGTGTCATAACCTTCTTCTTTCCACTCAATTTTCCTATTTTTGAAATCAATTGCCTAAATATCCATTTCATGCTAATCTTGTCCATTTCTCCAATTTCTCTATAAACTGGATGATCTTCATCAATCAAACCCCTTGAATCTTGACCCTTCATGAATCCCGAATTTCTGTCAAACTACCGAACTTACGTTTCTAGTACTCTTGAGCTTTTTGCTTTCAATTGTGTGAGCACTTGTAGGTGAGATCCACAAACCCATTGAAGAGGAAAGAACAACAATGGAGCCACATGGAAGAAGCATCCGAATTGTTATATGGTTTGCATGATATTTTCTTTTAGATGCTTTGTTTTCATACCTCTATTGAATGTGCTTTGGAATTAGGTTCATTTCAATGAGTGTTCTTTTGATTGAGCTATCATGTCTTGTGTTTTGATCTATCTATGCTTTGATGATTCCTAATTTCTACGCTACATTAATTGGTGAACCCGACGTGAATACTAACCTTCTAACCCTTTACTGTGTTTAGGAGTGCTTCTAAGTTGATTTGCAGGTCAAAAACCCAAAAACAGGGCCGTGCAGTGCATTCTGGACACTTCTGTGCTTGTGTGAAGCATTCTGTGCCTGTGTTGAGACATCTTGCGCCTGTGTTGAAACATTTTGCACTTGTGTCAAACATCTTGCACCTGTGTCATGAGTTCTACGCTTGTGTAAAGTCCAGAATAGAGGTGAAAAATTCAGTTTTTGCTTTCTATTTTCTGTTGATCAGGATTAAATTGGGAAAATATTGAAATCTAATTTTTCCAAAATTTTATATGTTTTAGTAAATTGCAATTTTGAGGGTCTTTGGTGCATTTCTGGACAAATATAGTGTTCGGAAACATATTTGTCCAAAAATTTGGTTCTAGATTATTTGAATACCTTTCCAACGCATCAAACGGTTTGTAATTCGGAGCTAGGATGAGAAAGTTATGCCTTCTCAAAGTGGACTGAAATTTTATATTTAGTTTTTTTGATAATTTTGATAGTTTTCATAAATCAGATCATCTATGCTTTGGATTTTGGTACTAATTATTTGTGCAGGATCTTGGCATACGCATGACAAAGACTACAAATCAAACCTCTAACATGTGTTTTGCAGGTTGCCTTGGAGAAACAACCAAATTGTGTGTTTGAGTTTTTTAATTAGGCACTTAGTGATTTATAAATAGGAGGAAATGAACCCTTGTTTGCTTTGTTTGTTAAGTATGCTCTCATCCTTCAAAGGGTGATCAAAAATCCAGATCTTCGATACCATGCTTGTGATGTTGATTGTGTGTCACATTTAGAGGGCCTGCCTTCCCGACCACTTTGCTTTAGCAAGCGAGTGATAATCATGAGAAGGGAACGACCCAAAGTGAGTACGGCTAGAATTCCTTGGCATTCTAACTCACTATAAAAAAATACCTGATGAGCGAAAGCTTTGAAGGAAGTGTTACGTGGGAATTGCAGTTACTTGGGAAGTGATAACCCTTGAACTCTTTCTCATATCAACATCTAAGTAGGGCCTTTTGGTCTAAATCGTGCTTGCACGACTACATTTGTTTGGTATCTTGATGGGCTTAATGTCTCAATCATGCTTGCATGACATCAAGGAGTAATGCTTAACAGAAATCCTTACTAAATACCTTGTTTTTAGAGGCCAAAAACCCTTCTAGTTGCTTGAGAAGGACAAATTCGGATACTTGGAAGAGATACTAAGTTCGCCATGGGGAGATTTCCATGGGGACCGATGCTTGGCTGCCCTGAGAAGTGAGTGTCATGGAGGGGAGTCTGTGGGGTCAAGCATCTATGTATTCTCCTTGAATCCCATAATGAGTCTACCTCTCAAGTACCTAATGTCTTTTCTTACCCTAAGGAATGTGGAAATGAGCATGATTGTCTTGAGTCTAAGTTGTAACATCTTGTATTCTTTGATTGTCAAAAGTTGAATGTTATCCCATTTCAAAAGCAAAACACATTGATCAAAACAAGATTAAACACAAGAGACATTCATCCAACAAAAATTCAACAAAGTTCAAAACACACCTTCCAACATGGTTATCCAACATTGTTCAAAAACTTGTCTCAACTCTTATGTCACTTACATTTAGGTTCATCCTAGGTTGCATTTTTCAAAGTCATTGTCAAGTATCAAGCTTAGGTTTCACTTAAGTCATACTCCTTTGCATATCAATAAGGGTCATCCATTTGCATGTGTCCTCTTACATTAAAGTCATACCATTGTCATACATTCATATTTGCATATCCCAAGTCTCTTCATTAAGCCTAAGTCATTGTCATATCATATTAAGATCATTTGCATATTAATTGTCCTTTTGCATATAGTCTCAAAAACTAGGTTTTGTCATACTTGAGTAATCCAAATCTTTGATAAACCCTAAGTCATTGTTAAGAAGTCTAGACCTTATCAAAACCTTTTGTCTTTTTGTCATCAATATCATTTTGTCAAACCTCGCTTAGTATCCAAGCATATAGGGGAGACTTTGTCATTTGTCCTTTTGTCAATTAAGTCCTTTTGTCCTTTGAGGTATAGACATCATTTCAATTTCCTAAGGGTCCCTCTCTTAGATTTGCATTCATAAGTTTGTCAAAATCTTCAAAAACAACAAAAACATAGGTTGCATTCCTGCCATAGATTGCATCTTCATTTATTTAGTTTGCATTTAGTTGCATATCATATACTATCCTTGAAAAATTCCAAAAATATTGCATTTGCATAAGTGACATGTCTATTGAAGCAAGGTTCCAAGTACCAATGATGCAACAAAGTTTGACATATCAACCGACAATGCAATCACAATTCTATCCAATCCAAAAACAAGGCAATATCGATCAAACTCTTTATGATGAAACAAGTCTCCAAATACAAAAACTAGAGGAGAAACTAGCTCAAGAAGAAGAGATATTGGAACAAAGAGTGAAAAACATTGTGAAGAATAGATCACAAATGTCCAAAATGTTTCAAAAATTTCCAGGTCAAAATCCAAAGTTTGAGCCAATTGATGTAAGATCTCTTCTTGAACGATCAGACATACCAGCTCTCCTCTCCCAAATAGAGATGATGAAACAATTACAAGAAAGGAGACAACATCAATTACAACATTATGTGCCTCCACAACAAGAACAAGAAGGTGTTTACTATCAATCAGATTTTCAACCATCACAACCAATGGTTCAACCAATGGTCCAACATATGCAACCAACACAACCAATGGTCCAATTTCAACAATATGTCCAACCAACTATACAATGTCAACAAATGGTTCAACCAATGGTGGAATATCAACAAGTTCAATCAACATATCAATATCAACAACACCAACCAAACATTCAAAAACAAAGGTTGTGGCACACACCAACCCAAGTTTCAAACATGTCAGAACAATTAAACCAAGTCCAATATCAAAACATGACATCAAATCAAAAACAAGTTCAAATTCTAGGTCCAATCATGTCAAAACCTCGAAAGAAAGGTGGTTTTATTGCAATGCTCTTAAAGAAACGACCAAGTGAGTTTATTGAGGAAGATAAAAATAATACATTTATGTCTAGCAATGCCTCATCCCTCCATAAGCAAATTGATTCTCCAGTGGCATCTATCCCTACACCTCTAGAAGTGTCACAAGTACCTTCCATATTGTCCTCATCAAACAATGCACCCAAGGATGCAATTATTCAAGAGCTATCCATAATTGATTGCCACGATAATCCAATTCATGATGCACATCCTTGTCATGTTTCAGAAATTCAAGACCCAATGCAACCATGCACTTTATTGCCATTACCTATTTTAGAGGACCCCATTCCAAGTCCCTCTTCCTCATGTTCAAGCATTGATTCCTTGCCAGAATCCATCACAAATGTTCAAAGTGCATCTCCTTCATGCCAAAACATTGATTCCTTGTCAGAATCCCCCAGGCATATCCGAAGTCTAACCCCATGTCAAGAGGATAATTTAGAGCATGAAGAAATGTGTCCTAAAACAGATCAAGATCAAGATCCTGAAACCTTATCATCCCATCCAATTGTTGACCAGGACCCCATCTTCCTAAACACTCACGATGATTCCCCTATTCTTGTCCATCCTATCCAAAGTCTTATTGACACTCCATTCCCTGAGCAAGATCAAGATATTCTAGTTCATCCAATCCCAAACGATCCCCTTCCATTTCATGAAAAAAATGTCTTTTCAGATCCCATTGACATTCCAGATATCCCTTCCATCCTTTCCGATGATCCCATTGAAATTCAAGAGAAAAGCACCTTTAAAGAGGATTCCAATGATCTTCCTCCTTGTCAAGATCAAATTATTCCTTCAAATCCTCCACAAGATCCACTTGTTCCTCCATCTCCTTGTCCTAATCCAGCATATCCATTCCAAGATCACATTTCTTTTGATGATCCCATTATTTCTCCCATTCCATCTCTTGAAGAGCCTATCATTGAACCATGTCCACTACATGATCCTAGTCCCCCTCATGATCCTAATCCCCCTCATGATTCTAACGTGTCAGTGCAAGATGTTCATGAACGCTCAACATGCATAATGGGTTCTTCCACTTTGGTGCAATCCGATCCACTTCAAGATCTAATTATTTCTCTCATATCACATCCACCTCATAATGAACTCGCGTCTTCTTCCCAAAGAAAAGAGTATCCTACAAGTCAAGATATTCATAAAGGAAAAGGGGTAGACCTTCACAAGCAAGAACCCCTTCATATCAAAGAATATACTAATGGTCATGGCTACAGAGCTCACACTCAAGGCATTGGTATCCCTTCAAAGTCAAAATCCAAATGTCCACCTCCCCCATCATCGCTTCCATCCATTCTAGGTCCCTATATCCCTCCATCTCCTTTGCAACATCAGCAAAGGCACACATCTTGGAGAACTTTCCATCAATCCCACATGCCTCCATATCATTCCCATCCACACCAACATTCATTTCCTCCTCCAAGCAATTTGGATGCCAAGTATAAACATCATAAGTCTAGCAATCCACATGTATTCAAGGATCAACATGTCAAAACAAAGAGAAATATGATTTATAAAGAAAAAGAAAAATACAAAAGGCCACAAAGGCCCACTGAGCAAAATAAAGCAAAGTCAAAATATATATGGGTTCCTAAATCCCTTGTGCAAGCAATGCACTCCAAGGAACCACAAAAGCATGAAAAATCAAAAACCATGTGGATCCCCAAGAAGCTCCTTGAAGCACAAAAAAGAACAACCTATATTGGCATCTAAAATTGCTGTTCCTCCATCCAAATCATCCAAGTCTATTCCTCCATCACCTTCTTCATCCATTTTGGGCCCTTATGTCCCAAAATCCATAGCCTTTCCTTCATCAAAATCTCAATCTCCAAAATACATCTTTCCTCCATCAGTCCATCACCCCTCAAGGTGTGTGCCAATGTCGATCTTGCCAACATTTCCATCCAGTGAAGCCCACTTCTTCCAATACCCTATCCACTATCCAATGCATATTTTCCATCCTTCGATCCCTTTGGTCCAATCCTTTGCATAAATCATTGCCTTAGTTTCATCTCATTGTCCATGTCCTTATCCTACCAATGTCTTTGAGAATACTTTTAAAGGTCATGGTCCATTTTCTTTCAAGGCTACTATCCAAACAAAAAGATGCTTGAGTCCTTCTTCCATCCCCTATCATGTGTCCATCTTCTATTGAAAAAGTCAAAATACAAAAAAATACAAAAAGAAAAAAAAGAAAACAAGAGCAAAAAAAAAAAAAGCAAAAAATAATTCGTCCACTGGTGAAAACCTGGCAAACAGGCGCCTTGGGCAAGTACCGTGATGAAAACCTGGCAAACAGGCATCATGCGTAATCTATGAACTTCTTGCACACCACACTTGGGGGCCGATCTCATCCTTCATATCCTCTTGCCCTTCATTATCCTATCGAACCCATGTCATACTCCTCCTTGTCCTATCATCCCTCATGTCCAGTTTCCCTTTCCACCTTTGATCTTGACAAGGCTAAGGATCATCATGAGCATCATGCATCTTGTTCGCAGCTTTTAGTCTATCATAGCTTTTGGTCATTTATCCATTTGCTTATTATAACTTTTCATCCATATTCCCTGTCTTATTGCAACTTTCTGCCACTATCCCTTAGCCTACCCCGACCTTCAGTCCATGTCCCTTATCCATTCTTGGTCTTGCTTATCTTATCTATATCTTATCACTATCCATACACTCTTTTTCATTCCTTGATCTTGATCTGACATAAGGACGCAAAATTTAAACATGGTTTCAAAAACCTCTTGACATGTCCCTCATGCCATTTTCCTACTTTATATTGTCATATCTAGTCTCTTGTCCCACCATGCAATAGCCCTTGGAAATTGCATCTGTATTGTCTCCATGATAAAAGGCCTTTGTCTTCCCTCTATCCACCATCATTTCAGCAAGCCTATTTATTCACCTGTCATATTCCTTGCCTTGCTAGACACTGGGGGCAAAAATCATAAAAAGTCAAATAATGTCTTGAAAAAAATCTTCCAAAAACATTTAAAAATGTCCTGAAATAATACAAAAAAATTGAAAAATGTCCTGAAGTAATCCAAAAAAATTGCATAATGTCTTGAAAAAAAATTCATAAAAAAAAAAATCAAATAATGTCCTGAAAATAATTCAAAAAAATCAAAAAATGTCCTGAAAAAAGATTAAAAAAAATTGAATAAGGTCCTGAAAAAAGAACACAAAAAGTATAAAACTCCCAAAAACAAACATTTTGCAATAAAGTATTCCCTTTGTGCATCGACAACTCACTGCGTATACATCCAACAATTTGCAACCAAACAATGTGCTTTAATGAAATCACACTTAAACAGATGAACTTTTTCACTCAAACCAGACATTCAAACTGATCAACATTGTCATATCAATCAACCTCAAACTCATTTGTCCTTGTCTCTACTATCATGGGTCTTATACAGGGTGTGGTATACTCGAAACCAGACAGTGTCCTGTCTTAGACGGGGTACCGCATGTCCTGAAACCAGACAGCATGATCGTCCTATCAGCACTTTCAACTTTTGACAATGAAGATCAAGATGTTTGTTTGATTTATTGGAATTTGTGCATCTTATCTTTTTACTGATTTATCTTTGGCTTCGGTCATGTTCCTATGTTGCTTGATGATGTCACTGAGTGATTTAGAGTGACTGGGATGGTTCATGGTCCCTTTCTTTTTTTGTTGTGATTGTTGTTTTTCTATGATGTGTCTGTCTTTTGCAAAAAAGGTTGCATTTCAGCTCTGGCCTTCAATGCCATGGTGCTACGCATCCATTTTGCTACATTAAATAAAGGTTCTCACCTACAAAGTGCATTACTAAAAGCAAGTTTTCCTTCATCTCTAACTATCCTCTATCTAATTTCTTCTTACTAACATTTCTTCCATCAGTCTTAGCAGTCCATTTGATCCTATCATTTTCTATCATTCTTATCGATCAATTGGCCTCTTTTCTGTATGTTTCCGGCCAATTCCTCGAGGGGGCATGCATATGTCATTGTTATTGTCTGGGACATTTTCATATGTCATTATTATTGTCTGGGGCATTTTCATTACTGTTCTTTGAAACAACGCTTAAAATCGCATTGTCTCAAAGAGGGGCAAAATGTAGACACCTAAAAATGGTCAACGCTTGCGAGGTCATACTTTAACATTTGCGCATTGCCTCATTTTAGGTTTTTGCGTCTCATTAACATTTCTCCTATGTTATGCACTTGGTCTTTATCATTTGCGAGCATCGAGTCATTCTTCATTCATCTCACTTTCGAATTTGGTCTTATCGACAACAATCATGATTTTGGTCGATCTTTATCCTTTTGTCAATCTTGTCATATCGCGATCGATTCGTCATCGATCCTTGTCCTTTTTCAATCATGTCAATTTGGTCAATTTGGTCAATTTGTCATTGATTTTTGTCAACCAATATCAATTAAATCATTTATCACATTGGTCATTTATCAATCCAAAATCAAATCAAATTGAGTCAATTATCTTTCAAGACCTAATTCGCCTTCTAGGGTTTCACGATTTAGTCATTTAACCTTGCTTATCACTTGCTTCCTTTAGGATTAAATAAATTACTTATTTATCCTAAGTCTTCTCATTACAATTAAATATTTATTTAATTGACTAATTATTCCTCTTTGTGAATGAATTAATTAATAAATGAAAAATTATTGATTAATTCACTAATTTTCTAATTTCATCATTTCTAAATTCTTAATTTCCACCTATTTTCTAATTTCCTAATTGCAATTTCCACCTAATTAACTTGTCTCTAGTTCTCCCTATTTTTGTGCTTCGTGCGTCATACTCTTGACATAGCAAGATGTCATAAGATTCTAGTTCTCTAACCATTGCATTGGCAATATGTCATAATTCATAACATAGAAGGTGTCATAACCTTCTTCTTTCCACTCAATTTTCCTATTTTTGAAATCAATTGCCTAAATATCCATTTCATGCTAATCTTGTCCATTTCTCCAATTTCTCTATAAATTGGATGATCTTCATCAATCAAACCCCTTGAATCTTGACCCTTCATGAATCCCGAATTTCTGTCAAACTACCGAACTTACGTTTCTAGTACTCTTGAGCTTTTTGCTTTCAATTATGTGAGCACTTGTAGGTGAGATCCACAAAACCATTGAAGAGGAAAGAACAACAATGGAGCCGCATGGAAGAAGCATCCGAATTGTTATATGGTTTGCATGATATTTTCTTTTAGATGCTTTGTTTTCATACCTCTATTGAATGTGCTTTGGAATTAGGTTCATTTCAATGAGTGTTCTTTTGATTGAGCTATCATGTCTTGTGTTTTGATCTATCTATGCTTTGATGATTCCTAATTTCTACGCTACAATGTCTTATCATGATTTATGATCAAATGCAATTTTTGTGTCGCTCTTATGATTTGCCAGTTGTGCCCCAGATTTGATTTGATGTGTGATGCCCCCTTGGGAGATGAATCAATATTTTTGAAAATTTTTGATTTAATGTGATGAAGTGCATATGATGTGTATGATTTCGTGCATGTATAAGGTGTACAAATTGATTCATCTCCCGATAAGTTATAAATGTTTTGCTATAGGGGAGACCGCGACCATATTACAGGTCTATGTGGCTAACCCTAATTTCATTTTCCTCTTATAAAAGGGGAAAGGGGCTTGATTTAGAATCATTTGTGCTGTGTTGATTTTGAAGAAAGAGAATTTTCTCTGGAGAGAAAATGCCTATTCCCTATCACAGACACCATTTCGAGCGCGTTCGGAGGTACCAGAGACCTGTAGCACGTGGACCACTAGCAAGTCAACGCTTCTGACCTTCTTTTGATTTTTGATTTTGTCATTTTTAGGCATTTTTTGATTTTCAAAGTTTGGGTTTGACATTTTAGTGCATCTAAGGTCTACAGTAGTGCATACGAAGTGTGAAGTAGCGCATCGAGTGCAATTTTAGGGGTCGCGTTCGAAAAAGATAGGCTAGCACATTAAATTATTAGGGTAGTGCATGCATGTAGAATAGCGCATAGAAAGTGTCAGGTAGCATGTCGCGTCAATAGGTTAGCATGTAGGGGTGACCTAGCGCATAGGGGTCGTAGGGGTTCACATAGGCAAGGGGGTTTAGCGCGTAGGGTTAACCTAGCGCATAGGGCTAAATAGGTAGCGCCTAGGAGAAATAGATTAGCGCGTAGACAGAGTCTAGCACATGGGGTGGGTTAGGTGGCGCATTAGGAGAAAAGATTAGCACGTAGATGCAGTCTAGCACATAGGATAGATAGAGTAGCATGTAGGAGAGACAGCCTCGCGCATGGTAGGTTTTTAGCGCATTGAATAACTATTTTAGCACATCGGAAATTTTTTTGCAGAATGGGCCGATTTGAAAATTTGTTGTGCTTTTCCTATCGTGTTTTGATAAATTTATCCAATATGAGTGTTGGTATAACTTGCTTTGATTTGCGATTTTTCAAGTTATGTATAGATATCAATCTGTTGTATGGATCAGAATATGATGTATTTGCATGTTCTATTTTCAAGTTCAATGTGTGTGAAACCCTGAGTTGTGTTACAAGCCGATATGGGTTGGAAACTTGAGTTGTTTTACAAGCTGATATGGGTGGGAAACTTGAGTTGTTTTACAAGTTTATGTGTTTGTGGAGACTTGAGTTGTTTTACAAGTTTTGATATGGTTTTTGATAACTTGAGTTGTTTTACAAGTTGATATGAAATGATAGGATTTTGAACTTTGATGTAGATGAGCAAATTGTTTCATGTTGTTGATGTAAGTTTGATTTTGATATCTTGGTTTTGATGTGGAAACTAATATTGAATTTGTTTTGTTTGTTGACAAGAGTGATTGGGCATGGTACAGTAGAGGGAGAGATTTCCCAGACTGTGGACATTGATACCGCGGTTGACACAGGCTGATTTGGACATTATTGAGAGATGTGGATTGACTTCTCTCCTGGATATGCCTCGGTTCACTATGAATCGGGGGCTGTTGACAGCTTTGGCAAAGAGGTGGCACAGTGATACGAACACCTTCCATTTTGCCATGGGAGAGATGACAATCACTCCTGAGGACTGTTACCAGATTCTGTGCATCCTTGTAGTAGGGGCACTACTACCCTACGAGCAGTTAGAGGAGGGCGGCATAGAGGCACTGCGCCGGATATTCCAGGATGACACTGTCTGTGGTTATGAGATCCCCTGGCAGGAGTTTTTAGATCTGGACTATGCACCATTGCCATCCGTACTGGCAGGATTCATTGGTGGATTCCTTTGTCCTGATCGTAGGTCAAAGGGATTCTTAGTGGGATGGGGGTTAGTTTTGGAGGAGATGGTGACCCAGGGGTAGAGGTTTGCATGGGGGTCAGCGATGCTGGCTCATCTATACAGGAGTCTACATGAGGTAGTATACCTCGGCTACGGCAGTTTGTCAGCTGGCGTGACCTTGTTACAGGTATGGTGCTAGGAGCATATTCCAGCAGTGAGGCCATTAGCAGACAGGGATAGGCCCATAGGTGCAGTATATGCCTACGGATACAGAGGTCTAGTTATCCAGCGTAAGCTAGGCAAACTAGAGCATTAGAGGAGGGCTTTTGACGATATTGATATGGTCACCTGGCGACCGTATACAGGCTGTGAGGTATGGGCAGAGGATGGGCTGGAGATGCCCTTTGTGTTTATGACCAGATATCTGATTGGGAGGACCAGAGTGCAGATTGCGTAAACAGACAAGATGAGATCATTTATATGCGTGAAGTGGAATCAGGCCTTCAGTGATATTCGACGTATCACGTTTCAAGGCATGTATTCACATAGTATAAGTGATCACTTCCCAGACAGAAGACTAAGAAAATGTTGGAAATTCTGCTTGACCTCTAGCTATGAAGCATTGAGACAAGGAAGAGAATCCAAACATTCAAAAATTTCAAAATGCAAAACTAGTCAATATTTTATGCAAGAATGCAACATCTAATACTTCAGAAAATCATCCATCCTTGATATTTGTGTGAATGGTTTTTGTGTTGGGTTTTGTGATGAAGCTTAGTGTTGTTTGTTGGATGTCATGCTTCTAATTTTTGCGATATTTTGTGATGTTTGGAATGTTTGCAAGTTTTTGAACCAATTAATGCCCCTAGCTAAATGTGCCTCCTGATATGATCAAGTACAGTGATTACCAAGCCATGGTGAAATGTGGTAAAAGGATAGATATAGATGGATAACCTAGGATAGTGACTACGTTAAGTATATCCTGAATGAATATAGGTTAAGTGTCGGGCGATGGCCGATAGTGTTTTAATGGATAAAATGGCATGGAAATAGATAGAGGAGCCGTTCTTTCACAAGGGTGCCTGTTTACTAGGTTTTCACCATTTGTTTTTATTGTACTTTGCTTTTTTTGGATTTTTTATTTTTTTGTTTGTTTTTGGCTTTTTCCGTGCACTAAGATACTTTAAGTATAGTATTTCTTCAGATGAATGCTATTAGTTGGGTCGTCGAGCACATCTCCTTCAGAATTTGTTAGCTGATAAGCACCTGATCCATAGGCTGATATGATGACATAGGGAACCAACCAGTTAGGTTCAAATTTCCCTTTCTTTTTTCGATCTTGCTGATTTCTTGGATTTTCTTTGAGGACTAGGTCACCAACCTTGAAGTTGCGGGGAATGACCTTGTGATTGTAGCTCCTGCACATGCGTTGCTGATATGCTTTGAGATGAGTATAAGCATGTTGGCATCTTTCATCTAATAGTTCAAGTTCTTGCAGTCGGTTAACTCGATACTCTTCATCGGGGATTAAGCCTTTCAAAGAGACTCTGAGAGATGGGATCTCTACCTCCAGGGGTAAAATAGCTTCTGATCCATATACCAATGAGTATGGTGTTGCTCCTGTAGGTGTGCAGATGCTGGTTTTGTATGCCCAAAGTGCTGGATTGAGTTGGACGTGCCAATCTTTGCCTGCATCATTCACTGTTTTCTTGAGGATTTTCAGTATTGTTTTGTTAGATGCTTCCACTTGACCATTTCCCTATGGGTAGTATGGTGTAGAGAATCGATGTTGGATTTTGAATTTGGCACATAGTTCTTGGACATCTTGATTCTTGAAGGGCCGTCCATTATCTGTGATGATGGAACTTGGAATACAATATCTGCAAATTAGATAATTTAGGATGAAAGAGGAAATTTGTTTCCCAGTCACTGTGGTCATGGGAATTGCTTCTATCCATTTGGTAAAGTACTCTGTTGTTGTTATAATGAACTTGTGTCCATTTGATGATGAAGGATGAATTTTTCCAACTAAATCTAGTCCCCACTGACAAAAGGGCCAGGATGTTGTAAATGGCTACAGTTCTTGTGCTGGTGCATGTATTAGATTGCCATGGATCTGGCATTTAGGACATTTCTTGGCGTAATGATATGAGTCTTTCTCCATTGTAGGCTAGTAGTATCCCATCCTTAGAAGCTTTTTAGCAAGAGTAGTGCCACTTGAATGTGTGCCACAAATACCTTCATGAAGCTCATGTAAAGCAGAATCGGAATCATTACGATCAAGGCAACGAAGAAGAGTACCATCGAGACCTCGACGATACAAAGTATCAACGGTAAGGGTGTAATGGGCAGCTTGTCGGATAAAGTTACGTTTTTGGTTACGAGATTGGTCAATAGGTAAGATATTATGCTTAAGCTAGTCGTATATTGGTCCATATAACGGAGAATCTAAACCAGTCAAGGCATAGATAACATGGGATTCAGAGTGGTCATAGGCGGGGGAGAACAGTTGCTATACCAGGAACTCATAACAACTCTGTTGCTCTGGAATTTGTAGTAGTGAAGCGATCGTAGCCATTGCATCAGCTACTTTGTTGTTCAACCTTGGTATTTGCTCGAAGATGATGTGCACAAAATACTGTTTGAAGTCATCCACCATTCGTTTGTAGGGTAGTAGCTTGTCATCCTTTGTCTGATAGTTGTTGTTGATTTGATTGATGACCAGTTGTGAGTCACCATAGACTTTTAACTCTGTTATTTTCCATTCAATGACCATTTTGATGCCTATGACCAATGCTTCATATTCAGCCACATTATTTGTGCATGGAAACATAAGCCTATATGACCTTGGCATAGTGTGTCCTTCAAGAGTGATGAATAGAATGCCTGCCCCTGAACCATGTTGTGTATAGGATCCGTCAAAATATAGGGTCCATTGTTTAGTAGAAAGAGCAAGAACGTCCCTATCTGGAAATTCAACTTCCATGGTGTGTTTGCCTGGGAGTGGTGCTTCAGCCAGTTGATCTGCAATTGCTTGTCCTTTGATGGCTCGTCTTTCTGTGTATTGGATGTCAAGCTCACTAAGAATCATCACCCATTTAGCCAATCGGCCTGTAAGAGTAGCCTTGCTGAGTAGATATTTGAGAGGATCAATTTTTGCCACGAGCTTGATAGTGTGTGCTAGCATATAATGTCAGAACTTCTAAGATGCAAAGACCACTATTAGGCAGGCTTTTTCAATGAATGTATAGTTGAGTTCATAGCCATTCAATGTTCTACTGATGTAGTATATGGCGCGTTCCTTTCCTTGTTGATCTTCTTGTGCCAAGAGTGCCCCCAGTGATATATCTGTTGTTGAGATATATAAAATAAGAGGCTTTCCTGCGACTGGTGGTACCAAAACTGGTGGATTCATCAGGTACTGTTTGATTTGGTAAAAAGATTCTGCACACTTGGTTTCCCATTTGAATGGTACATTTTTGTGTAGCAAATGGTTAAATGGTAGACTTTTATCTGCTAGCTGAGAATCATCTGATTGATTGAAGTCGTCCCTGTAGAGATCGGAGTTGACTGATATTTTGTGGTGGTGGCATGTCCATAATGGCTTGTACCTTTGCTGGATCTACTTCGATACCTTTTGCTGAGACTATGTAGCCTAGTATCTTGCCTGATGTAACCCCAAAGACACACTTCTTAGGGTTAAGCCTGACTTGGAATTTCTCCAATCGATCAAAATTTTTTGCGAGGATGCCAAGATGTTCAGCTCTAGTGAAGGATTTGGCTAGTAAATCATCCACATAGTCTTCCATAAATGTGTGCATCATGTCATGGAATATTGTGGTCATTGCTCTTTGATAAGTGGCCCCTGCATTCTTTAAGCCAAAAGGCATAACATTCCAACAATACGTTCCCCAAGGATAGGTGAATGTTGTTTTATCTTGATCTTCAGGAGCTATTTTGATTTGATTATAGCCTGAGAAACCATCCATTAGTGAGAGCATTGCATGGCCCGCTGCGAGATCTACAATTATGTCGATACATGGTAGAGGAAAGTCATCCTTTGGGAAAGCTTTGTTGACATCTCTGAAGTCAGTGCAGATTCTGATACTACCATCTGGTTTTGATACTGGAATAATGTTGAAAATCCACTCTGCATAGTCAATGGGTCGAATGAATCTGACATCTAATAGTTTCTTTAATTCAGTTTTGACCATGAGTGCCACTTGTGGATTCATCTTTCGTAGCTTTTTCTTGACTGGTTTAACTCTTGAAGAGATGGATAAGTGATGCATGATTAAGTGTGGATCTACTCTGGGCATATCAGCATATGACCAAGCAAAGTTGATTTGCTATCCTTTAAAGAAGATGATGAATGCTGATCGTTCTTCCTCTGTCAGAGATTCTGCAAGGTGTATGTTTCTAGCTACTTCTGTGGTACCAATGTTGATTGATTGAGTTGTCTCAATCAAAATGGGCGATCGCTCATGAAAGTGCTCAGGAAGAGTGTCAAGTCTCTCATCGTTAGGTGCCTTAAAAAGGTTTACACCCTCAGATGCATCCTTTATTTTTACTTTTTTATGATCTAGAGCTGCCATTGACTGGTTTTCAGCATCAGAACCTTTATTTGTTATATTTTTGTGACTGAGAGACTTGGCACTCCCTAATTGATAGATATCGTTATTTTGTTCACTGGTAGAGCCTGTTTCCAAATTTACGGTACATAAGTAATGGATAATAGATGCATCATCTGGGAAAATTGGTATATCATGTGTTTCAGGTTCATCCCAGTCAATGAGGTCAAGAAAGACAAGTGGTAAGGAATCGTTGGGTGGATCAAGTTCGGCTATGGTAAGTGTTAGGATAGAGTTTTCATCGTGATGGGTCTTGGTTTTAAAGAAATTTAGGATTTCGTCGAGGTCCTCGATGGTATCATCTTCCACATAGACATGTTCATAATGTTTCTGTTCACTTTCCTTGGTGTCATAGATATTTTGTGGTCCAAATTCAAGAGGTCTATCTTCTGCGTTATGGTCTTCTTGAGAAAGGGATATAGAATTAGTATCATCCAGGATATCAGCAGTAGCATTGGAGCAGGTACCCCATTCATATTCATTGGAGTCTATCTCATAGGCACCATCCCAGATTCTATCTGTGCTGCAAACAGGTTTGTTGTATGGTGAAAACAAATCTTTGATGATTGATACCATTTTGATGGTTTTTGTTGATTCAGTATCAGATCCATCTTCTACTTGCTGGATTTGTTCATAGACTGTGCTTAATGATATCTAGAGATGACATGATTTGTTCTTGAGATATTGGTGTTTGAATATGAACTACTACTGCAGATAGGGCCTTCTTGTGACTTAGAAGCTTTTCCTGATGTAACTTTTGATCTTGACGTTCCCGTGCCTTGTGGATTGTTTCTGCTGATTCAAAAAGTGCTTCCTGCTAGGATTCTTCTTTGTACTTCTTCTTTTCCTTCCATTGAGGTTTTGTAGTTGTGTGTGGCAGCCGTTTCAATAGGAACGTGAGTTTTGAACCCAATCCTGCTTTGTTTCTATTGGGTTGTGAAGGAAGATTTATGGGTTCAGTGACTCCTTCTTTGCATTTCCCAATAGGTCCTTTACCATCATATCCCATTTGTTTCATGATTAAGTAGCCTTTTCCATACAGGTGTGTTGGTAGAACAATGTCCAAAGCAGCTGCTCTATGATCTTCTTCCTCATCTTTGTATAACCAGCTGAGAATGTCCTTGTCTTCTGATTCATGTGCTAGAGTACCCAATTGGATGAAGGTACCATCAAATTTAGTGATGGGCTGAGTAGCCAGTTGTGTTGATGTAGTAGGTAAACCATGCGATCTAGGTGATGTTGGCAATTTTGCCAAACATAAAGGCTTTAGAGAATATTCGCCCATGCCTTGGTCTTTGATTTGCGTTTTCTTCTTGAAGTCTCCCCATAAGGAGTTGGATTTTGCTGTTGGTGGATCTGATGTTGAAGGCCGCTACTTTTCTCTATTATGAGGAACCAAACTGTCTTGGGCTGCTCCTATTGCGTTGCAATGTTGAAATGGATTGTGATCGGCTGATATGGAGATTTCTTGTCCATCATAAGGGAACTTGACACATTGGTGATATGTAGAAGGTACTGCTTTCATTTCATGTATCCAGGGTCGTCCTAATAAGATATTGTAGGTGAGATCAATATCTAAGGCCTGACATATAGTATCCTTTTGTACTAGTCCTACTTGAATAGGTAATATCACTATTCCTTTAGAGGACCTTTCCTGAGAAGCCTAATGCACGAATAAGCTTTAAAGTACATATATTAAGTCTGGTTCCTCCATCTATCAAGACTCTTTTCACTCAGTGCTTGCAAACAATGACTTCAATATGGAGAGGAGTATTATGTGGATGACTCAAGGAAGTATTGTCATTCTCTAAGAAGGTGAGGTTATGAGGTCCTATCATATGAGCGACCATGGCTTGAAATCTGTCTGTATCCAGATTTTGAGGTACATTTGTTTCCAATAATGCTTGCTCCAATATGTCTTTATGCTTTGGTGATAGTTTCAACAAATCCAGGATAGATATTTGAGTTGGAGTCTTACGGAGTTGGCTAACCAAGTCGTATTGGATTTTTGATGTGGTAGTTGTAGGTGCCGTATGTCCCTTTAAGACATATTTCTGAGTTCGGGTTGTTACATTGACAAATTCATGATCAGGCCGATCTCGAATGGTGATGACATTAACTTGATGATCTTTAGCTGATATGTGGTTGATAGTGTTATTGTAGATGTGATTAATACGAGCTCCGTGTGTATCATTGGAAGTTGATGCTCCATCATTGTTGTAATTTGGGAGAGGATTTTTGAAGGCTTCGTGATCACCATTTGTTCTGAGTCCATCCACCGTTAAGTCACCTTGATCAATCATGTCCTATATTATATGTTTCAATCTCATACATTTGTTTGTTCTGTGACCCTTGTTGCGATGGAAATCACAATAGCAGGAATCATTCCACCAAGGTGCTTTGATTGGAGGTTCATAGTTGTTGATTGGAGGCAAAGAAAGAATCTTGTTTGCCAAAAGTTCTCTAAATGCAGATTCTAATGATTGTCCCAGTGGTGTGAAGATACGCTTTTGGAAATTGTTCGTGTTGTTGCGTGAATTGTTGTTAGGTCCTGGACTCATGTTTTTGCTTTGAGTATCATTGGTGTTGTTTGTGTTGAGTTGTCCTTGATCAGTGTTGGGTGCATATGTGTTAGTGCTAGGAGTAGCATTTTTAGGATTTTTTGGATTTTGAGGATTTCTGGATAATGCAAGCACTGGTTGCTTAGATTTAGGATCATATGATTCATTGTTGCCTTCATTTTTGTTTCGAGTCCAAAATCGAGATTTGTCAAGGTTGGTGTTGTTCTGATTATTGTAATTTGAGGAGTTTGTTCCTTCCTTGTAGAATTTGAGTGTTCCCTTTTTGACACAGGCTTCCTCTACTTGAATGCCATTTTTAATCAATTTAGCGAAAGATGGTATGCATTGAAGTTTTGGTTTGTAACTCATTTCGTCATTCAAGTTATCGATGAAGATTTCCATTTTCTCCTTTTCAGGAATATCTCAAGGATATCTGGATACCATGCGGCACCAGCATTGAAGGAACACCATGAATGTTTCATTGTTCTTTTGTTTGGTGTTGCAAACATCTAGCATGGTTATGGCATGTTGGATGTTGTAGGAATAGTGGGTGATGAATTTGTTAACCAATTCATCAAATGATCTGACAGGTGGTGAAATTTTGGATAACCATTCCATGGTTTGTCCTCCCAATCTTTTGGGGAATAACCTCATCAAATAGGTGTCATCATGAGCAACTTCGAGGCTCAGTGTGCAAAATTATCGAACATGATCCCGGGGATCACCTTTCCCATCGTATTTATCAAATTTGGGAACGTTCGAGTTTGGAGGAAAAGGCACCATGTTCAATCTTCTATCAAATGGATAAGGACAAATTTCGTTTAAAGAGTACCGTACCATTGTCCCTTGTTGCATATATTGTATTTGTCTTTGCAACATTTGCATTTGTTGAGTAAGAGCAATCAAAGGCACATTATATTGCCGAGGGAAGAATTCTTCCCTCGTATTTGTTCGTAATTGAAAAGGTGTGGTAAACGGTATGTGTTGTTCTGGAGTTTCTAGCTCAAGTATACGCATTTCTGGTATGCGTTGTTCTGGAATGTGTTGTTCAGGTATGTGAGTTTCTTCTTCTCTTTATTGTTCTTGATAGGTATATTGTTGAGACTCAGTTTGAAAAACGTTTGCGTCGAAATCTTCAGGAAGTTTAATGCCTTTACTTGTAAGCATGAGTAGATATTTTTCTTTGTCATTTTCCATGAGTTTTTCAACAAGTTTTTGGAATGAAGGGTTTTCTTGACATTCCCGAAGAAGTGCTTCAGTAATTTTAGTTTCTTCTACGGGTGGAACTTCAAAAGGATTTGATAATCTGCGATTCATACTTGATTCTGCATGTGTCTCACTTTGTTTGTCTCATTAAGAGCGAGTGACAGGCATTTTAGTAGAAACTTTCAGTGATGAAAGGAACAAAATCCTCTTCGATGTGTTGCTCGGGTGTTGATGGTTTTGGTCGAGATGTGTTATATGTGATGCACTCGTCGGGTAAGAATGCTGGATTGATCTTTCCGCCGCGGTTTATGGTTTGGTTAAAAGCAGACTTTTGATAGTATGCTCTTGTCTTCAAGGGTTCTTTGTCAAATTCACTAGATTTGTTTTGGATATACTTTTTGACGTGATGAAGGAATACCCAATGAGATTTGAAGAGTTGACGATTGATGTATAAAAAATTATTTCTCTTGATGAATTTGGAAAAACTAGGTTGTTGTTTCTTCAACGTGATGTTATGATAGAGGTTCTTTCTTCTCAGAATAAGGGGATTAGTCATGCATGAGTGATCAATGGTTTCCTTTGATTTGTTTGGATTCAGTTGATTCTTGTTTTTGAAAATTTCAAATCTTACTTTATCAGAGTGAAGGTTTAGATGTCCCTTCATGAAAAAGCATGTCAAATGATATGGATAAAAGCTTCCCGATCTAGAAACTGGATTTGACAATTTGAAAATTTTAAACAAGTGTTTTTGAGATAAAAATCCGTAAGATGGTAAAGGATTTTGTTGATACTGATGATGAAATTTTTCAGATTATGATAGGAGAGACATCCTCTATTGCGTGATTCATTTAGGATTTTGATAACTTTGTTTGACACAAATTTAGCTTGAGAAAAGTTTTAATGGTTTGTTTTTGTCACTCTGTTTGATGAAAAATGATTTTTGATAAAAAATTCTTCTAAAAATGTTTGTGAAATTTCAAAAAATTTCCAGTTTTGGCTCTCTATTTTTTGGCCTCCGATCATGTGCTAGAACTGAGTTTACATGCACTGCTTAATTTACTCGATGCGCTAAAAGAATAAGCACATGCGCTAAGCTGCCCCTAGACACGTGCTAAAGTTTGGACTTTCTGAAATTTTTTGTTTAACTAGTGTAAAATCTACACGCTATACTGGGCCTGTTACGCACTAACTTTTGGAGTATATGTGCTAAAATGTGGTTCCTACGCACTAAGCTGTTTCTTCCACGTGCTAAAGTTAGGATTGTTGAAAATTTGTTGTTGAATTTTTGGAAAAGCTACGCGCTATACTGGGCCTGTTACGCGCTAACTGTTTTGTTCTTTGCGCTAATGTTTTGTTTCTATGTGCTAAGATGTTGCTCCGACGCGCTAGACTGTTTATCGGATGCGCTAAAGGATGTTACACTATTTTGCCTTAGGATTGAAATGCTACTATTTTAACTCCACGTGCTAATTTGAGGTTTGGATGCGCTAACAGAGTTATTCCACGCGCTAAGATATTGCTCTGATGCACTAATCTACCCTGATTTTTCCTTTTGTCTAATTTCTTGTGGATTTTGAATTTCGTTGTGAAATTTTCAAGTGTGATGGATGATTTCCTAAAATAATAAATGCAAGAATGGTACAAAAAGTACAACCATTTTGCCTAATCTAACAAAAGTGTATGTTCTGTGAGGATGTGTTCAAATCTCCAATGTTTTAACAGGTTTGGATACAAGTAAGACACTTCAGAAAGACTCTTTAGTCAAGGGTCATAAATAACATCATAGCCCACTAGTCTCGATACTCCGTCAGCTCAAACAGCTATGTCACCCCCTAGAGGGCGCCCATTTTTTTGCCTTTTTCCAGAAATTAACCCAAAGTGAATTGCTTCATAGTTGAGTAGTTATCTTGGGAGATATATGGTGAGTAATCTTGGGGGCAGATTCTTCCCCACCCTTGCACTATGATGTTATGAATGTCTGGTTACTGACTCAGCTCAAAGTTTCTAATTCTATGGTTCTTAATCAGGCTTCCCATTCGGCCATCAGTGATAAACTCCCTCAGGAGGCTTCCCAACCTTTAGAACAAAGGCTTTACGTATCTCAAGGATACTGGGGGAAGGCTAATCACTACGCGCAACCGTTGAAAAGGACCTTCGCCACTTTCCACATTTGATTATAGTGAGTTGGAATTCTTGGCATCAAAGTCATTCCCCACTTAGGTCGTTCCCTTCACACCGGCCATAAATGGCATTAAGAGTTGATTGCAACTCCTCGGGAAGGCAGGCCTGCTAAAGGATGTAAATGTTTGAATTTAAAGAAAGTAGTAAGAGTGGTCTGGATTTTTGATCACCCAATTAAGGGGAGAGCATATTCCTACCACTTTCAAGACAAAGCAATCAAGTTGGTTTATTTTATCCTTTTAATTCAGTGATTTGCTAAAATCTATGTGGAGATGTTGCTCCACAAAACATGGTGTTTATTTTATCCGGGCAAATCAATGATTTTCTAATCTATGAAAATGAATTTGGTCAACAAAGTAAATGTGACGGTTTGGTCAGCAAAAGAAATCGCTTTTGAAAAGAAAAAGAGTTTGCTCCACTTGCAAGAGAATTGTTAGAGCCCTACAAAATTACGATCCACAAGTTAGAAAATCCAAATTTTGGTGGACTTCTGCAAGTCTAAAATTTTAGTTTGGTTACAATAAATTTTTATTTTATTTTTTTCTTGTTTTTTCTTTGTCTGTGATGCACTACAGAACAGACTTTACGCGCTACAATATATGTTAGATACACTAAAATTAATGATCAAAGCACTACTCTATTTTCTGAATGCGCTACCCTGTGTATTGGAAGCGCTGTTTTGTCTTTGCCCCTTTCTTGCGTTGTGCCTTGCAGGAAAATTTAAAATTAGATGCGCTAATGTTTGATTTGCACGTGCTGTATTATGGACTATAAGCGCTGAAATGGGGACCGTATGTGATATTTTGGTTATTGAATGTGCTACTCTATGTTTCACCCACATCGAGACCTATAGGAAAATATTAGAGGGAGTCATGCGCTGCAAAAATGTTTCCACGTGCTAGTTTGTAGACTGCACGTGCTAAACAGGGAGCTGGATGCGCTAGACTGTTGATCAGATGCGCTAGGGAATGTTTCCCACCCGTTGATTCCTGTTTCCGACGGACTTGCAAAAGTGATTAATTTGAAAAACCGATTTGTTATTTGGGGTCGGCCCCCACGGTGGGTGTCAGAAATGTATGCAGTTAAAGTGGTGGGATAAAACTTAATATGTGAAAATTTAGTTAAATACTAGTCCACACACACACACAGGACTTCTTGATGCAAGCTATGGAGTAATATAGTGTTACTCAGCTTCCCAAGGAGGGTCCCATGGTTCTCTATCTCACAATGTCCCTCAAACCAATGTTTTTGCTCTCAGATCACTGAGCAAAATGGTTTAGGGATGGCAAATGTAAGAACAAGGGATGCTTTGATAGATTTTAATATGAAATGGATGTTAAGCTATATATGATCTTAGAAATGCAATAAACTAAATGATAAGATGACAAGATTAGTATGAATACTATCCTAGCATACTATATTTAGTCTATGATTGAGCTAAATGATAAAGAAATTACTCTAAACATGCATATTTAGTCTAATTCCTGATCTAAAAGAGGCTAAATGATAAGCATAAAAATGATATGAAAGCTTGAAAGAATTTGAGCATAAGTGTAATTCTTCAAATTTGAAAGATGATTGTTAGGAATGGAGGAATGAGAGCTCTATTTATAGCACAAATAGGGCAATGGATGGTCAAGATTGAATGGTTTAATCAAGGGCTGAGTTTGAAAGTTGGGGATCCATGTGCACAATTGGCACCAATGAAATGGTGACAAGTGTCAACATAGGGTTGGGTTGAGAGAAGAGGTTGGAGGCATTAAAGGCCTGAGAAGACCTCATGGTTATCTAGAGGCTAAGGGTCAAGTCTAAGTTAGGATTACCCACTGGATTAAGAGTTAATCCAAGGATAAACCTTTGTGCAAATGATTAAGAGATAATCATGGTCAAAGCATTAAAGGCTTGATGAGACCCTTGGGTTGGATAGAGGTTGAGTCAAAACAAATGTTTTAACCATATAGGAGGGTTTGAGTTAACCATTAACGGTTATTGGAGACTTTGTGGATTAAGTGGTTGAAGGTTGGAAGCTTTCAAAGGTTATCAAAGACTTTGAGACATTTAGTGGTTGAAGGTTGAAAGCCTTTAATGGTTATCAAAGACTTTGAGGCTTTGAGAAGTGACTTCCCTTTGCTTAGGGATGTGACAAAGTTTAGAGGAGGGGTTAGGTCAATTAGAAGTACTTAGAAGATTCTAGAAGGGGTTAGAAAGGGGTTTAGGACTTTGCAAGTGGATGGAGGGATAATAGGATTTAATTGATTTAAATGATTTAATTCAATTTGGTTACAATTTGGGGAAATTAAATAAATTAGATTTATTCAATTTAGGATAACTATTTAATTAAATTTGAATTTAATTAAAAGTGGATAGGGGGATTTAATTGAATAAAATGATTTATTCATTAAATGGGTATAGTGAATTTTATTTAATAAATTGAGTAATTTACTTAATAAAATAGAAGAACGTGGATAATTTAATTAAATTGGATTTAATCATATAGAGAAATGAACATAAAATATTCATTTAGGAATAGGGTCATTTTTATATATCTACAGATTCAGTACTAGTGTAGTTCTGATTGTCTTCACAAAAACCCTTCTTCAATCTTCAAATGATGTCTGCGTGTATAGGTCTACTTATTCTCGCATATACTTTCACACAATCCTTTTTTGCATTCCACATCTAATCTTACAAATAAGATCTTACATTTATACCATAACCTAAGACCAATTTTAGTAGGTTGGCTCTACAAGATATTACAATAAAAACATTTTAAAAATAATACAATATCCGATGCAATAACCAATTGAACATGTTGGCTTAATGCATTTACAACAATAATTAATCATCTCCATAGCATGCCATGCTGATCTAGAAAAGATAAACCTGTCGATGTAACCCTGGACCTATTTGTCGATAACAACAAATATGCAAATATGAATATACCAATAAACAAAACTCCAGGACAAGATGTCCAAACGATGTCTTTGACATTACCAAGTGTTTTTCATATCATTCAAAGTGTCGATGATCATTATATCTTGTCGGTGTAACATATATCTATGACTATGCATGAGTCACTTGCTTGCCAGTGAATGTTGTTGATTCTCCAAAGTGCTAGAGTTTTAGTAGGTGTTGACATCAATGATAAAATAGTACCAAAATACCAACATATGCATGTGTAGAACCCATTTGTATACACATACTATCTGCAATAGTATCATCTGATTGTGGGTAAGGTTTCTCATCATGGTTTTTCCCCTTACAGGGTTTCCATGTACAAATATTGGTGTTATATGTTGTGGATATTATTATCTTTCTATTTCATGCATTAATCTTTACTGTTACTACAATTAACTGATAAAACTATCTACCGACATAAAAGTCTGGTTTACCGGTATTAAGCATTAAAATTGGTTAAGTTGTTTCTGGTTAAATTTATTTGACAACTGATTCACCCCCCCTGTCAGTTGTCTCCGGGACCTAACAATTGGTATTAGAGTTGATTCCTCTTTTTGTAGAAGTTTAACAGCTTGAGGAGATCCAAATGTCTACTAACTATTTTAGGAAGGATAGTCCTAAACTTGATGGAATTGACTATGAAATATGGAAGATTAGAATGGAGACACATCTAAATTGCATTGGAAAGGACATCTGGGATGTTACAAAGAATGGCTATACAACTCCTCCAACGAGTCAGCCTAATCAACCAAACTCGGCTAAAGATGAAGAAAATGATTGCAAAGCAAGAGAAGAACTTTTGAGCACATTAACAGATCAACAAATCATGGGATTATTAGATAGGTCTACTACCAAAGCTATTTGGGATCACTTGGAAACATTGAATGAAGGAGATTACATAGTCAAAATTGCAAAACTTGAAATCTTCCGGGTCAGGTATGAAAATCTAAAAATGGAAGAAGATGAAAGGATTTCTGCTTTTATGGAAAGAGTAAATGAAATTGTTTTGGGTATTAAATGTTGTGGAGGAACCTTAAGTGAAGATGAAACTATTTTAAAAGTTTTCAGAGGATTGCCATCGGCATATAAAATGAAAGTTGCTGCTATAAATGAGTTGAGAATAATGCCTAATATATCAGTAACTAGGGATACATTGATTGGAAAACTTTCAGCTTTTGAAATTGAGGAAATTGGTCCTATTGCTACTATAAAGACAGATTTAGTTTTTAAGGCATCAACATCATCTGCACCATCATTTGACAAGTCTAATTGGAAAGCCTTTTACGCAAGAGAACTTGAGGAAAGGAGGAGAGAAAATGAAGAACTCGAAGAACTTGAAGCACTATTTGTAAGGAAAATGCCTAAAGGTCTAGTTGGACGTAAGTATGAAGGTAAAGCACCCTTTAAATGCTTTAACTACAATAAGATTGGTCATATGGCTTCAAGATGCCCTGATAGACATGCTAGACTAAGAGAAGAAGCTAGAAGAACATACAAGCCTAACCCTGAATATTAGAGATGTAGATTTAAGAAGAATAAAGATAAATCTTGTTATCTCACTGATGGAGTCACTGATGATTCTAATGAAGATTCGACAGACAATGGATGGGTTTTTTTTGCTATAACAGAAGATCAACTGACACCTATTGTTCAACCGGTAGAGTAGACCCTGGCAGCTAAAGTTAAAGTTAAGGATGAATGGATCAGGATGTTCACATCGCATGATTGGTGATAAAGGTAAATTCTTGAACTTTCATGAATATAATGGAGGTCTGGTAAGATTTGGAGATGACAAAGCTCATTTAATCAAAGGAAAAGGTACAATATCTCTTGATGTAAAGCATAATACTGACAATGTTTACATTATAGAAGGTTTAAAGCATAATATTTTGAGTGTTGGTCAATTAGTTGAAAAAGGATTTCAGTTACAATTCAAGAATGGTAAATGCAAAATTATGAACAAAACTGGTTTGGAAATTACAACTGGTAATCAAACTAGAGGTAACATCTTTCATTCGAATAACATTGAAAAGACATGCTTGATTGCACACATTGATGAAAGTTGGTTATGGCAAAAGAGACTCTATCATGTAAATTTTGATTGCATGGTAAAAATCAGTACTACCAAGGGAGTTAGAGATTTACCTAAGATTGTCAAACCTCACAATTTGGTATGTAAGGAATGTCAATTTAGAAAACAAGTTTGAGCATCTTTTAAAAGTATTCCAGAAAAATCAAATAATGCCCTTGACTTAATTCATACTTTTTTATGTGGTCCAGCTAGAACAAAAAGATTACAAGGTGATAGATGTAATACCCTAAAAATGTTCATCTAAACCATGAAACCCTAGTCTTGACAACGTCACCAAGGTCCTAACCAAAGGCAATTAATCAATCTTGAACACACAATTAATTCTAAAACATCAAATGTCACATGGCGAATTAATCAACCAATATTAATTAAATATTTATTTAATTATTTGATCATTCCAAGAAAATCATTTTAAACAATTATCTTATTTATTTTAATTGAATATCTTTGCATATTTAATTAAATAGATCAATTTGTCATTAAATCATCAAAAAGAGGAATTAATTTAATTAAATAAATCAATTTGCCACAAATCTTCAAAAAAGGAAATAAATCAAAAAAGGAATTAATTGACCAAGAAAGAATTAAAAATTTGACAAAAGAAATCAATTGGAGATAATCTTGAAAAACAAATTAAAAATTGATGAATAATCTCAAAGAAAGCAATTAAAACAATTAAATATTAAAATTGAATGAAATAGAGAATATATCACCTTTTTTTTTTATTTAATCTTAATTTTAGTTCAATTTCCTTTAAAACTAAGAAAAACATCCAATCACATCAATTCACCTGGATTGTGCTTCCTCTTGGAAAATCTTGATCGCTCATCATCATTTGATCTCAGCTGTTGGTTTCTTTCCAAATTTTCTATAAATTCAGGCTCTCATCTCTCATTCAAGGAGGCTAAAGAATATATCATTATTATGTTGTTTTTGCTCTGGACTCATTGATATATTGCATATTAAATATTTCACATTGATTAACATCATTTAGCTTAATATTGCATCCATCTAGCATTCATCATGTTCATATAGATAAAATCCTTCATCTTGGTGTTGTTTAGTCATTAGATTGCTTATACAAATCTGAGAGCAATCTTATACTCGCATCTTTTAGAAGGCAATGGGTTGATTTGTTATGGTTTTCATATTCATGCTTATATCTATCTAACCATGCATGTAATGACTTGATTGAAGTGTTATGTATTGCAGATATAGATATAGGTCCACTTTTCACACACATATTTTTGGTGCCCACCGTGGGGCAGAAAATTACTTTTTTCGGCCTCAAAATCCATTTTTTTTTATCCTGCAGGTTTTGTCCATACAGTTTCTGCGAGATATCATACGAGCAGTTTCACTGCATCGTACGACATTATATTGACACCTACAATTTATCATACAAAACAAGATTATATCCTGTAAATTGTCATGCGAATCAGAATATGGACTCGTATGACAAAATGATTATGTTATATCCTGTCGTTCTGTATTGATTTATGACTCGTATGACATACTTCTTATGCTATCTTCTATCATTCTATATTGATTTCTAACCCGTATGATAAAAGTGTTCTGTCATTCCATATTATGAGGATTGTCGTACGATTCTATTTTCTGATAGATTAAAAAAAAATAGATTACTTTTCAAAGTTTTTCTTGAATTAAATTTTGATTATGCTAACGTTGACCCTGAATTGTCTTCTGTTTGCCTGAGATTTTCATAACTTAATCAATTTCTTATAGGATGCTTGTCAAAGAATTTTATCGATCAAACACATGCTTATCGAAGAATGAAAACAATATGACTACTGATGCGTTGTTTTTGTAGGTTGCCTAAGGAGAATTGACTAAACATTGTGTATTCATTTAATATTTTCTTAGGGACTTAAATTGCTATCTGGTTAAAGAACAAATTTGTCTTTCGTGTTTTCAGAAAATTCTGAGAGGTAGGAGAGTATGCTCTTGTCTTTTATAGACAAACAGAAATCTAGACTCTTGAAGCTTTTTTCTAACTTTTGAGATTTGTGTAGCTTTAGTGGGCCTATCATAGTGGGAAAAAGTAATCACCCTATGAGAATGACCCAAGTGAGTATAGCTGGACTTGAGCATTCCAACTCTCTATAATAAATAGGCCTCTAGTGATTAAAGTCTCAAAGGATGGGATTATTTGAGTTTTATCTTTGAGATCTCTCATATCGAGCATTTTGTAGGGCCTCATGGTCTCAAACACATTTACGTGACTACAACTTGTTTCGGTACCTTGTCGGGCTATAGGCCTCAATCATGCTTGCATGACTTCATGGGGTAATTTCAAACGAAATTCCTGACTAAGAACTATAAGATAGAAGCTACCTGATTCACCTCTAAAAGGTTGATAATCTTTGTGCAAGAGAGATAGTAACTCTCCCAAGACACTTGCCATATCGTGCCCCCATTAGCATTTGGAGTTGGCTAATACGGCATTGAGAATCCATTGCATGAGACTCACAGCCATATTCTGATTAGCTATTGGGTGTGTACCTAAGTCAGCAAGCAAAGGTTTTCTTCTCTAAGCCAACTTCCATAGGGTTAGCGTGCTGTGATTGAATTATTATATATCTTGCGTGTTTTTTGTGTTTTCATCCCTCAAATTAAAACTAGAATACTGAAACTAAAGAAAACAAGATCAAACAACTCAGTGATAAACTCTGCCCATGTCAAAACTAGTCTATCCTAGTCAACAATCACTCCATCTTAGAATTGGTTATACTTAGTTGTCATACCCAGTCATTGGAAAACTCAAAAATTTTAGTCTCTACTCTGTGAACAGTCATACAAGTCTAGTAAATTGTCATCCTACACCATATCCTGTGTCATACGAGTCTACTAAATTGTTGTCCTAAGGTCAATCCTATGTCGTATGAAACCTAGCAGTCTGTCATTCAAAGCTAAATCATGTGTCGTACGAGACATAACTAAACATAATTATTTGTTGTCTGAGACCTGCCCATTTGTCATACAATACTAGGCAGCAACTCATACAAAATAGAACTATCGTCGTCCTAAACCTGTTATACTGTCGTACGGTTTCAAAAATTCTATCGTACGGGTCTCGAATTTTGCTAGTCCAGAATAGTCAAACCTATCCAAAACAATCTACAGTGAGCCTCAAAACTGGTTATCATCCTCCTGAGCATAAACAACCTTGATAGTGTACCTCTGTCATTGCGTTGCATGATTTTGTCGATCATCTTTAAGATTGTTCAAACAATATCTTATCAAACCTAAGTTAACTTGTATAACATCTTACATAGGATAGATCATTCCTGAAACCAGACCAGATCTTAAGTTACTTCTCTCAATCACTATGTTAAATGAACTACTAGCTACAATCTGATCTTGACTTCTACAACACATCTCGCTCTCAGTCCTGTCGGTTACAAAATGCCTGTTCAAACTAGAAATTCTCACAGCAAAAAGGACAAAGAAAAAGAAATGCCCTTTGTGTCAAAAGACAATCCATTCTTTGTGGAAGACCCCTTTTACAATAAACCATCCTCGTCACAGATACCAGTTTACAACATACCAATCTTTGGTCAGCCCCTATCTCCCACCATGTTTGGGGAAAGACAAGAAAGAGAAGATAATAAATGAGACACTCACGATGACTTTAGCAACCATGCCACTGACAGTGATTCCTCATCCACTGAATCTGAGCTTCATGAACCTCATGAAGCTGAAGTACATAGATGTCAGAATGACAAACAATTTCAAAAAATGATGAAGGTCATCATGGCTAGGGAAAAAGAAGACTATTTCCTAGAATTAGCAAAGCAAGGCACCAAACTCCCTACAGGTTATAATGTGGAGGCCCTCATCGCTAAAGAGGAAGAGACACCATGGGGAAAAATGAGCAAAGAAATGCAAGCATTACAAACTACAGTCACAAGAATAGAAAACAAAGATAAAATGCCAAAACAATATTCTCTGGACACAATATGCCCATTCCCATTTGACAAAAACCTTTACATGTTTCCATTTCCTTCACGAGTTGAGATTACAAATTTGACAAATATGATGGTACCTTAGATCCTCAAGATCATGTCAGAGAGTTTTGTGCTGCTTGTATGGAGTTCATGCATGATCAAATGTACCTCATGCGCCTTTTCCCAAGGAGTTTAGGGGGTCAAACAATGGAATGGTTCGTAAGCCTACCCAAAGGAATACAAACGTTTGAAGAACTAATCCAACTAGTTTTACAACAATACTCATATGACATTCATCACCCAGTCACTATGATAGAGCTTTGCAATACTAGATAAAAGATAGGAGAACCCTTTCTCACTTTCCTCCAACGATGGAGAACGATGTTCTTTATATATTCACAGACTATCCCAGATCTTGAGAAAATGGATATCTTCATCAACAACTTAGTCCCTGAATTGAAATACAGTGTCTAGATGCAAGTACACCCTTCATTCAACAAAATGGTAGATAACGCCCTCAGAATGGAAGACATGCTTATCAAAAAGGGAGATATATCACTTTGGAAAGAAACATCGCAAGGTTCTAGCTCTAAAGAAAAGAATAAATACTGGAAATATGGCAAAGATAGCAACAAGAACATCATTAATGATGGAGTGGTAGATACTGTCCAAGCAAAAACAAAATCCACAATATTTAACTTGGCCAGTGGCACGCAAGCACTCAAGGTAGCTGAAACTACAACAAAGAATCCCCCAAAGAAAACAAGAGAATGGTTTAAAGAAAAACCTTGGCTTTCAAAGCCTAAGCATGATTTTACTCCTCTAGATGAATCATATGAATCAGCTTTTAAGACTTTATTGGCAAATAATCTGATAACATTACCAGACAATTCTAGACCATATGATCTAGAAATTAGACCCAAATGGTGGAGAGAAAACGAATACTATGACTACCATCAGAACAAGGAACATAACATAAAACACTGCATGAAATCCAAAATCTCATTGACGTAGGCAAGATCATTGTTGGAAATCATTCAACTAATGTTGATCATAAGGCCTTTAAAGATCCCTTACCCACTTATGAACAAGGAGATTCCTCAAAATCCAAGGGAGGAGCTAGAGTCAATTATACTTACACTAACAACGATAATGTGGTCAACATGATTGAATCTACTCAAGCTGAATATTGCAATGTGATCATAGTCCCAGACCACCAAAATCAAGCACAAGCTACTAATGCCATGACTCACGCTCAAAGGAAGATCACTCTCCTAGGAGCCAGTTCCTCAACTTTCAATCAAACCTACCAAATAGACAAACATGCACAATCATGGCTAAATCAAAACAATTGGCTTCATTATCTTCTCTTGGTTATAGTATTGTCGAACAATTGAAGAGAACCAATGCTCAAATCTCCATTTTGGAACTGCTTAAGATTTCTTCTACTCATAGAGAGGTCCTAGACAAGGCTTTACTTACCACCAGTGTCCCTAAAGATTTAGACGTAGATCAGTTTCAATCTATGGTGGGTCACCTGACTTCACCTCATTATCTCACTTTCTCTGAAGAAGATGATAACTCACTGAGTCACCCACATAACTAGCCATTACACATTGAATCCATGATCCATAAACACCGAGTTAAATGTGTTTTGATAGATGCAAGCACTGGGTTGAATATCTATACATACAATCTATTGACACAGCTAGGATTTTATGCAAATGTTATTGATCCAACAAAGAAAATAACAATCAAGGCTTATGATGAAGAAGAAAGAACCTCTAAGGGTCTAGTATGATTACTGGTCAGGGTAGGACCTGTAGAAAGAGATGGCATTTTTCAAGTCCTAGATCTTCATCTTTCATACAACATCTTACTAGGCAGGCCATGGATTCATGAAATAAATGCAGTACCATCTACGTATCATCAATGCCTGAAGATTCCTTATAATGGAGTTGAAGTCAGTATCCCTGCTGATACAAGTTATACCTACAATGCATTAACACAGAGTGTTGATGCCTTTGTTCCTCATAATAGAGCAGCCTCCATAGTTGAAAGTTCAGAATCTTTGCTGAAATATTTACAAAAGAAATTGAAAATCACAAACACTAGCATGGATGGATACAAGATAGAGCCTATACTCTCACTAATGTCTCTTCCTCCATCACTAAGATAGTCGGGGAAACCATCAGAGGTTATGAAGCCACAAATTTCAACTTCAAAAGTCATTTATGATGGCACCTTTATACAATCCTCTACTTCTCTTGCAGGTGAAATAGAAGGAGATGATGTTCTCAAGTCACTTTTCAAAGAAGACAATGCAAATAAAGAAATATGACATTGTGAGATTTCTTTGACACAATATGGTCCAGGATATAAGATGCTTCAATGCATGGGATATTCAGGTACTGGTCCTCTTGGAAAACGTAAAAAAAGTATTGTTGAACCTATTCAGTTACAAACTAAGTTTGCCAATGATAAAGCTGGACTAGGATATGATCCAAGAAAGTCATCAAATCAGAAGCACACATCCCACCATCAACGTAAGTGGAAGAAAAGGGTACTACCTTTAACAACACAAGAAATTAATACTCAACAAACTTAGGAGGAATGTGACAATGAACAAAAATAATTGCCCACCCAGAGGGAGGAAACTGATGGTAATCAAGTTCCATTTATATCAACTATAATACCACAAAAAGTAGAAGTCGCAAAGGATATGAGAGATGAAGTATACAGAATCAGAGAATTGTTTGCACCGCTGAACATTTCGGTCACATATACTGGCAAACAACAAGTAGATGATTCAGAAATTGATTCAAATGAGTATGAAAGGGGCCCTGACCATCTCTCAAATACATCTACTATAGAAACCCCTGAAAAATATAGAGTTATCAAAGATGATGCACAAGAATTGATATGCCTAAAAATGCAAAAAGAAATGGAAGAAATCAGACTAAAAAGACAAGAAGACTATGAACAATAGCTAGAGGAAGAAAGGACACAAGCAATTTCTTCACCTACTAACTCTACCTCTAATGAGATAGGATAAATTAGGTACGAAACTAAAAAAGAAGAACTAGAAGCTATAGAAACAGAACAAGTCATCAGTCCAGAGGAAGCTGAATGGAAGAGACAATAGGGATTAACAGGACCATCAAAGTCATGTCCACAAGTGTGTCAAATACAAGCAATCGATGAACCGAATCACAAAAGAACTTGTAGCATCAAAGATGTGGGTGTTGATACTATATATACCTTTACTAAGCCACTTGAAGATGAGTCAGCAATTTCATCCTATGACTCTGATGACTCAGACATGAGCTCTATTTATAACAACAACTATGCAACAATGCATTATGAATACTCTGTCATGAATGATGAGATACTATCTATTGTCACACCACGGTATGTAGTCCAGTCTGAAGTAGGTGACGATGTTAGAAGTAGGTCGGTTGGGTTAGGTCCAATAGATACTAACATAAATTTTGATAATCATGTCGTAACTCTTCCTGATCTCAAGACACATATGCAAGGTAGTCTTATGGAACTCGACTGGTCGGTCCGAAGCCATGATGATAGTACCGTGAACTCTCTTGAGCTTATTCCAAACTTATCCTTAATACATCCGAAACCGATTGATTGTACTCTTTATAACCAACCCTTGAATGTAACTACTTTTGCTAATGACTATACATTAGCCTATTATCTCAATGTAGTTGAACCCATGTACTCTTCCACTAGTGAACAAAGTGAAAACATGACTGAAGCGGATATCAAATATCTTAGTCGCAAAAATAAGAAAATAAAAATAAAAGATCTGATGGCAAAAACCACATTGTGGCAGTGTCAAAATCTAAAAAAGAGAAAGTAAAGGATGTACCTAAAGGTGAAACCCTCTCTAAGGCACTTGAAGGTGAGATACTTGATATACTACCAAGTCACTTCTAGGAGAGATCTTCCATATTGATTGAGCCAACTCAACTAATGAACATTGGGAGCCAAGAGACACCACACATCATTCATTTAGCTCAATCACTATCAGTGGAAGAGTTAAAAGATTTCAGCAACCTTTTTTTAGAAAAGAAGATCAACTTTGCATGGACATACTCAGATATGCTAGGACTAGATCCTAATCTCATCATGCATCATCTCTCTATGACACCAGGAGTTAAACCAATCAAGCAAAAACTCTATAAGATGCATCCTCATGTAGCATTGCTAGTCAAAGCTGAACTAGAGAAATTGTTGAAAGCTGGATTTATTAGAGCTATAGACTACATAGAATGGATATCAAATATAATACATGTATCAAAGGCAAAAAAATCTATTAGAGTTTGCAGAGACTTCAGGGATCTCAACAAAGCATGTCCGAAAGATGATTTTCTAGTACCCAACATTGACATGATAGTAGATATGACTATTGGATATGAGATGTATTCATTAATGGATGGATTCTCTGGTTACAATCAGATCAAGATAGCACCTGAAGATCAAGAAAAGACAACTTTCACATGTGCATGGGGAACCTTCTGCTAGAATGTTATGCTATTTGGTCTAAAGAACATAGGAGCAACTTACCAAAGAGCAGTAACCACTATCTTCCATGATATGATGCATAAAAACATGGAAGATTATGTTGATGACACCTTGGTAAAGACTATGAAGAGATCTTTGCATATTCAAGAGATAGGCCTCATACTAGATAGAATGGAAAGATTCAAGCTTCGATTAAATCCTAAAAAATGTGCATTTGGAGTAACATCAGGAAAATTGCTTGGTTACATAATTTCAAAAAAAGGAATTGAGGTTGATCCTGAAAATGTCCAAGCTATAATGAAAACGCTTCTGCCCAAGAACATCAGTCAAATGAGAAGTTTACAGGGCCGTCTTCAATCAATAAGGTGTTTTATATCTCAGCTAGCAAACAAAGCTCAATCCTTCACAAAGGTATTAAGGAAAGGGATTCAATACAACTGGGATAAAGATTGTGAATGACATTTACAACAAATCAAAGAATATCTTTCTAATCCACCCATATTAATGCCACTGATTCAAGGTAAGCCACTAATCCTGTACATATCAGCTACAGATACTTCACTGGGGGCACTTCTGGCACAACATGATGACAATAACAAGGAATGAGCTATCTATTACATCAGTAGAACATTGGTGTCATATGAAATGAACTACACTATAATAGAGAAAGCATGCTTAGCATTGGTCTTTGCATCACAAAGATTAAAGCACTATATGTTGGCACACTCTATTAAGCCAGTAGCTAAGATTGATCCACTCAAATATCTTCTTAGTAAAGCAATGCTTACAAGAAAACTGGCCAAATGGGTCATGGTTCTTACAAAATTTGATATCGAATATGTGGAACATAAAGCCATCAAAGGACAGGTTATTGCAGACCAACTTGCTGATGCTCCACTTGAAGACACTCAACCTTTGCATATAGAATTCTCAGATGAATCAATCATGCACCTTACTGAACAATCATGGAAGATGTTCTTTGATGGGTCTTTCACTCAACATGGTTCTCATGCCAGAATAATTTTTATTACTACTCAAAAATATTCAATTTTGAAAGCTTATAAGATTCTTTTCCCTTGCACAAACAACATTGTAGAATATGAAGCTTTGGTAAATGGGATCAAGCTAGCCATCGAGTGGAAGATTGTTGAATTACACATCTATGGAGATTCTCAACTCATTATCAACCAAATCAATGATCTATAATAGACAAGAGATGAGAAATTGATGCCTTATAAGAGAATGGTGAATGATCTCAAGAAGTACTTTACCTCCATATCATTTCAGCAGATCCCCAGAACAATAAATAGAGCAACGGATGTAATGGCCACTTTGGCATCTATACCATAGCTACAGGAATCTAATTTTTGCTTTGAATTCCTGGTGGAAGAGCTACATTACCCTGCCTATGATTCTCTCGAGTCCTAGATGGTATGTTCTATTGTTGGGCATGACTCATCTCGTTATAGCCACATTTATTCTTACCTGCATGACCAAGTTTTCTGTACTAATCTTTCCCGAAATGAAAAAAGGAACCTAATCTGAAATGTGTCATGATACGTCATCATTGCTAATGACCCATTTAGGCGAGGTTTAGATAATACTTTTCTTAGATGTCTAGAAACTGAAGAGTCCCAATGTGCATTATCTGAGGTTCATGAAGGTGTTTGTGGATCCCATTCGAACGGTCTAAATTTAGCATGAAAACTAATAAGGGTTGGCTACTCTTGGCTAGACATGGAGAAAGAAGCTATTAAATTTTCTAAAACCTCTGAAAAGTGTCAGCTACATGGGCACCTTATACACGCTTCAGCAAGGGATCTCTTACCCTTTGTGACACACTGGCCCTTCCAACAATGGACATTTGATCTAATTGGCCAAATATATCCTACATCATCTAACAGACACAAATTTATTATCACTGCAACTGAGTACTTCACTAAATGGGTAGAAGTGGTTCCGCTCATCAAAGAAACTGACAAACAAGTAGCTTTATTTATTCTTAACTATATCATCTGCAGGTATGGTATACCTTTATCAATTATAACAAACAATGAAGGACAATTTAAGAATAAAGATCTAGATGAACTCTGTGAGAAGTTTAAAATCAAACAACATTGGTCCTCAATATATTACCCTCAAGGTAACGGACAAGTAGAGGCATCTAACAAAAACCTACTGACTATCTTACACAGGACAGTGAACAAATTCGGGAAGGATTGGCATCTGCTGCTCAATCGTGCACTATGGGCTTATGGAACAAGTATCAAAACACCTACTAGGGATACACCTTTTTCTCTGGTGTATGGGTCTAAAGTAGTATTACCTATTGAAGTAGAAATACCATCTCTAAGAGTTTCCTTGCAAGGTCTTGTTACTGATGAAGACTATAGAATATCTAGGTTGTAAGAGCTCGAATTGCTAGATGAGTGTCGGCAAGTGGCATTTGATCATCTTAGAGTGTATCAAAAAAGAATGTCTAGAGGATATAACAAGAAGGTTCGACATCAAGAATTTCAAGTTGGTGACCTAGTCCTGAGAGAAAATCTTAAAAATCAATAGTTTCAAGACAACAAAGGGAAGTTTTAACCCAACTGGCTGGGTCCCTATATCATTACTATAGCTTTTGGCTCTGGTGCCTATCAACTCTCAAGATCGGAAGGAGAATAGCTCCGTCAACCAATCAACACCATCCATCTAAAGAGATTTTTCACCTAAATAATCTCTGCTCCAGCAGCTTATACAACGAAAAAGTCCTGAAAAAAAATCATAAAAATCATAAAAAGTCATTAAAAAATCCTAAAAATCATAAAACGTCCTGAAGAAATCCTAAAAATCAGAAAATGTCCTGAAGAAATCATAAAAATTAGAAAAAGTCCTGAAGAAATTCAAAAAAAAAAAGAAAAAAAAGAAAAAAAGGGAAAAAGAGAGAAAATGCCCTGGTGAAAACCTGGTAAACAGGCACCTTGGTAAAAAAAAATATATGCATCTCTACCAAGAAGGTGAAAACCTAGAAAATAGGTGCCTCTTGTACTCAAGCACTCCATCTATCAACGCAACATTGGCATTCCCGCTTTCATGCATCTTTGCTTTCGCTTGTACATATTTCAATCACTTTTGTGACATCCTGGTTCGTTGGAACCCTCATGGCTTGAAACTAATCAATGTCACAGTTTTAGGTAATCAACCAAGCACATTACATGTCCTAAGCAGTATCAACCAAGTCAACCTTACGTCAGTGAAACCTAGTTGTCCACTCCAAGTCGGTTACCTGTCTCCTGACTACTAAAGAGTTTTATCACTGAGTAAACAAGCGAAACAACATAACAGAAAACAATCACTAAACAGTTTGAGCTGTGAATGAAAATTTTCTTTGTGTGTTGTCTTTTATATTGGTTTTTGATTATTATCCCTCTGAGTAACTCAAGGAAGTCTATCTTGACTAAGAGGAGCAAGGATTGGGGGCATAATATCTTCTTTGTTTTCTACTTGAAGGAATGATCCCAATGATCTGGAAACATCTAAATTAGTTGGGTGTCTATGATAAGAGCCTTCACATCAAGGTGAAATCACCTCACATACCTTGACTCTGCTTATTTGAATGCTATAGGGAGGTTCCCATAATTTCTTTGTCTGTTTTGAGGGAATTTCTTTATTGTGCAATTGGGGTTTATGCGTAATTTGTCCAAGGATATGAATAGAAAAAGGGTCATTATGGACAAGATCATTAAATATTTCACATGAAAAGAAAGGAACTCTACTCTGCCTGCTATAAATTGTAAAATGCTCAATGATGAAAATTAAGCTGTTCAAATCCAGTGACTAGGTTTAGGTTGCATTTTGCATATCATTTTGCATTTCATTTCGCATCTTGTGAATTTAGAGTGATTTCAGCATAATAAAAATGATCTCTTTATCTTCTAAATGAGAGTTGGAGCTTCATCATTTCTACACTAAGTGGTCTCTTTTCATCATTTCTTCGATCGAGTACTTGTGTCTTGAGATGTTAGTTGCATACATGAGCATCTTATATAGATTCATACATTCATTATCACTTATTTGCATTCATTTTATTGCATAGAAAAATAAAAAATTTGCATTACTCATTACTCATTACTCATACTCATTCATTTATGTGCATATGAAAAGAAATAAAGATAGACATCCATGATCATTTGCATTACATACATTCATGTTGAAAAGAAATGCATACATATAGAATAAAGCATATAAAAGACATCTCATAAGCAAATCAACATAAGTACGATGAAGTGAAATGGGATCTCGTATATGTATATATATATATATATATATATATATCATGTCAAGTATACGAGTACAAAATGATGTTGAATGACATATACAAACTCCCATTGGAGCAAGAATCGTATAGGGTACAAAAAATGGGTGTGTTTACAAAAAATAAGCTAACTAGCACCCTCTCCCCAATTGCCTGGTGGAGGAGGAGGAGCCTGATGACCAAGATCCTGACGAGGCACTCGTGCTCCTATCTGAACACTAATGCACCCACTGGTTAATGTTCCAAATGCAACAAAATTTGTCACAATTCAGAAAATTGCAGAATGAATGTAAGATGTTATGTTTGTGGAAGATTTTGACACTTATCTAATCAATGCAGAACACAAACTGGCATAGGATATGGAAAGGCTATTCAGAAAAACAATGTGACTTGTTATTCTTGTAACAAGATTGGACATATTGCAAAATTTTGTAGAAGTAAGGCACCACCGACAAATAACAAAGGACCCAGTTTGAAAGGCAAAGAGAAGGTAGATGAGGTAAAGAAAGAATTTTCAAAACAATGGATTAGAAAGAGGGATCAGAATGTTGATGAGACTATTCCTTCACTAGTATAATAGAGTATTACTCTACCGAAAGGATACTCTTCATCCAACTGAAAATTAATCCTTGGGGGTATTGCAAAAAATTAAAAATCATGCAAGTTTACTCTCGGTTGATGGTGAGAAGATGAACTTCTTCTTTACCGGCAAATGTGCTAATTTTCACTAAATTGACAAGCATCTATTGTGGTTGTTGAAGGAAAAGGCATTATAAATTAGTTTTTTTTACTCTTTTTCACTCACTGAGCATTCAAACTTTCAGAGAGCATGAAAAACCCGAGTGAAGGCATCCAAAGTGAGAAGTGAAGCAAGTTCTTTCAAGTATCCAAACCTATTAGGCATATTAAGGTATTTATCAATGGCTTCCTCCTCTGCTCCTGAATTCATTGCAAACCCTACTATTATTGAAGTGGTTAAACACCCTAGGGCTGTATTCAATATTATCCCTGAAGTAGCGAAATAGGATGATACCCTAGGTGCAAATTCTAAAATCCCTAAAGGAGTTTCATATGCAGAAGACCCTAGAATTTACATACATTTCCATTTGAGGAATTGGGTTCTGAAGAAATCATGAAAATGTATAAGAATGTTATTTGTGATGAGAATGGAAGTGTAAAACTTGAGCATAAGGTTATTGAAACCCTAGGTTTTGTGGAAATCCTTGACATTCTAGAATTTCCTAAGGAAGTTGTGAGGATTGTACTCACTAGAGTCCATGGAGAATTCTTTTGGTTAGACTCTATCCATAAGATCACAAGAGAAGTAGTTAAGGCTATGACTGGCTTACCTTCCACCAGTAGCATGCTAGATAAGACTAAGAAAGTTTCAAACAACACAGTAATGACTTTAAGTGGTGCACCCTATGACAAGAGATCCCTAAGAGTTAATGATGTGAAAGATGACAATGTTAGATTCATCAGCATGATATTAGGATATTAAACCACACATGCTAATTGACTAAACTCAGTTTCCAGTCTATGTATCAAGAGTGCATATTATATGGTCAACAATGATGCTAAAATAGATGTATGTGAGTGGTTGAAAGATGAATTGATTGATAATTTGAAGAAAATCAAAGGAGATAAGAAAGGTACTTTCATATTTGGCAATATTCTTGTATGCCTAATGCTATATATTACAAAATAAGTTCCTGGTATAGGCAGGAAAGAATTTGGTTATGACATACCTATAGGTAAACAACTATTGGATATCTTCACTAGTATGGGAACAGATAAGGACAACAAAATAACTGAGTATTTCCAAGCCTTTAAAGAAAAAATGAAGACTAGGGAAAGGTTACCTTAGAGTATTGTAGACAAGTATTAAAAGGAAATTTGTTTTGTGATTAAGAAGGATGATATCTGGATGGAAGAAATTCTTCCTACAATTGTTTGGGTGACAAAGATAGGTTATGAGGCTAATGTGAACATTATTGAAACATATGCCAAAGCCCTACTTGAAGAACCTAGAGAACCAGAGGAAAAGGTGTTTGGTAATGTTGAAATGATTGAAAGTGGGGTGCAAACACTGAAATAGAGAAAGAGAAGGGAGAAATATATCTAAAGTGCATCTAAGAAGGTTAAAGAGATAAAGGAAAATGTAATGAATATCACTGGTATCAAAGAAAGTGATTTGGAAGGTTTACAACCGGAAGCTCACATCTCATCGGTTGGAACTTCATCAGAAAGTGATATCCTAGCTGAGTTTAAAAGAGTAGATAGGAAGAGAAAACCTTCATCGGCACCCTCTCCTCCTCCCAAGAAAACTAGGACAACAAGACAAAAACAACATGCAGTAAGGCCCCTAGCTAAAAAGATGACACCCAGGAAGAAAAAGGAAAAACAGGTTATCCCTCCTCTAGACAATTTATTGAATGGAATAACAGATGATGGAAATTTATCAATGTTAGCAAATTATATGATACATTTACCAATGAAGAAAAGGAAAGCATTGAAAACATTATCATGTTACACCTAGACATTTATAAGAAAGTTTTGATAGAGGTGGTAGATGATTTACCTAGTGATTTGTATAGGCGGCTTGATGCTAAAAGGATAGCCATTATGGAACTAGACAAGAAAATAAATATTGAGAAACTGCTAGCTCTTCACCTTGTTAAATCAGTTGAGGAAATTAATGAGCTGATCAGCGAAGCTAATAGAACAATATTTTCCAGTGGTCACTGACATGTAAGTCTAAAGAGAGATAGAGTTAATGAGATATCAAAAGAGACAACAGATAAATGGGACATCGTCTTTGTGGAAAAAGAGAAACAAGAAGAGCTCAAAAGACCTAAAGCTTTTAAGGTATACCAAATGGATAAGGACAAAGGTAAAGGCAAGATAGGTGGACTACCAAATATAAAAGTGATAGACAATTTGCCACCTCCTTTTGTTACTCCACCAGTTCAAACAGATTCAACACTGACTAGTGAGGATGTGGAGACTCCACATGAGGATACAAATCCTGAATTAGAAATCCTATACACAATGAACATTGATACTTAGGAGGTCAATATTGTGGTTGATAAGGAGACCACTGGTGAGAAGAAAGATGTGGATACTGAGCCACTGACTGAAAATATTGAGGTAGAGACACATGCATAACAAATAGTGGAACATATTGAGATTGGAATGGTGACTGATACCATTGATGCAAACATTGAAAAACCAACAGATGGGATATCGGCTGGAAAAAATATAGAGAAGCCTACTGAGTCACCGGTAGTGGACAATGCAAAGGTGTAGATAGAGAAACCGATAGTAGAGAGCACAGTGAAACCCACTAAGAAACAGGTAGAGAAAAAGGTTGAGTCACAAGTACATACAGAGATAGTGCCACCGACAATAGCTGAGAAGCCTAAACCTTTGCTGATAGAAATGCAGACAAAAACTAACCCACCAGAGGTCAAGGAAAGAAAAGTGGTTTCTCACACCGATTGCATGGAGATTGTTAATGTAATTGGACAATCATATGGTACTTCCATGACTGAATTCAAACCAACAAATGTGATTGAAGTTCTTTTGGATTCTATTAAGAAAATTACTGATTGCAATACATTGACCTATAAGGCTATAGATGATAACATCCCCATTCTTAAATTGATTGCACCCAAGTGCAATGTAGATAATAAAGATTCCTTGAGTCAGTTAGACACACTGTCTAAGTACATCACCGACAACATATTGACTATTGATCAAATAAATAAAGAGAGATTTAAAGAGAAAATGGATAAGGATAAGGAGAAATTCTTTGATGAGACAATAAAGAAGTGCATGGGACACATTGATACCCTCTTACCGGCACTGAGTAAAACAACAATCGAGTTTAAGGAACTATATGGAGATACATGTAAGAAAAATCTTTTGACAGTGAATATCGATAAGGAGATCAAAAAAGTACAAAAAGAAATAAATGATATAGTTGACAATATCATTGGTTCATCAGAACCATTATCAGTTATAGAATAGGAGATAGCTGGATTTGAGGAGAAACTTGAGAAATTGGAGAAAGAAAAGGAAAGAATAAAAGGAAAGGCAAAAGAACTTAAATGTAGGCTTAGTCCTAAATTGGATAACCTCATCTCTTTGAGGAAAGAGATCTCAGAGGCACTTGTTCAAAGATGAAAGACATCAGAAGAGAAAATGCATCACCTCATAGGTACAATTCAAAGAACAGAGGAAACATTAAAGGACAGTGATAGGTTCACTCAGAGCCTGAATTTGGTATTAGCAAACCTATTTCAGATTGTAACCAATTGGTTACAAGGTTCGAGCTAAAACTGCACTCAGATGACATTTTGACAGCCTTTGTCATTGATGTCAAAGGGGGAATAGTAGAGAAAAGAAAAATCCAATGACTTAGATATCATCTGCTTAGGGGGATAACACAATTTTGGTAAGATTTTTGGACTTTAATTTTTGGATACAATTTTGAATTTTTCTCATGGGTGTTGCCATTAATACCAAAGGGGGAGATTGTTGGCATTACACACTCCAACGAGAATTTTAGGTGATTGAAGGTATTGACATTGATGGAAACCTTGCAATTTTATAGCACCAACACCGATAGACTCTACACCGACATATAGTTCACTAACAATGACAAAAATGTTTACCAGCACCCTAGTCGACAGGACTTTGTTTATTATGTATTGTATTTAATTGTAATATCTTTTTGTAAGCCAACATGGCATATTGTAATAAGACTCGTATATAAGTATGAGATCTTGTAGATCATTTGATAGAGAGATGATAGGATGGATATGTAGAGTGAATACTAAGGTAGATCTTGTAGAGAGGTTTATGGTTATTGTATGAGCTTCAACCACTATTGAACTTGGGATAGAAGATGCTTTTTGTAGTAGTACATTATATTGGATTCTCATGATCCATTTTGTAAGTCAGTGAGACTTTTTTATTTGAGCAATGAGCTCTAGGCAGTTGGCCTTCCTGCATGTGCAGGCACATCATTGTAAGTAATATCCATTTATTGGTTAGTGAGTGAATATTGTGGGTCACAAATCCCACTGAGGTTTTTCCCACACTAGGTTTACTCATTAAACATCTTGTGTTATGGTGTTCTTTCTATGTTGTCTTTATTGTTCATATTTACTGCATTAATTCTTGTTTACCGGTACATTGTTTTGGAATGCAAAATATTTAATAAGGTTAGAAAATTTGTAAACTAATTAGATACTGATTCACCCCCCCTGCCAATATCTTTGGGAATCCTAACAATGTCGTTGGTATTGTTGCTAGATTTCAAAGGAATCCAAAAGAGGCACATCTGATGGCAACTAAGATAATTTTTAGATATCTGAAAGGTACTATTGACTATGGGTTATGGTATCCATATGGTGTAAATTTTGATCTGAAAGCATACACAGATGTTGATTGGGAAGGAAACATTGATGACCGGAAAAGTACTACCGGTGGAGAATTATTTTTAGGAGGAAGGCTAGTCTCTTGGAGTAGTAAAAGGTAGAGTTGCACTTCACAATCTACTGCTAAAGTTGAGTATGTAGTAGCTTATATGAATTGCACATTTTGGAAGGTTTGAAGATAGAAATCTTTGAACCTATAAAGATTTTGTGTGATAATACAAGTGCAATAAACATTTCAAAAAATCCTTTTTTGCATGCAAGGACTAAGCACATTGAATTGAAATATCACTTCTTGAGGGAAAAAGTTCAAAGTAAAGATGTTATCTTGGAGTATGTTTCTACCAAGGAGTAGCTTGTAGATATCTGTACCAAACCTCTACCTAAGACCACTTTCGAGTATCTTAGAAGTCAATTAGGGGTTTTCCCTCTTCATGAAGTTAGTTAAGCATGATCCTGATTCCATCAGTCGCTGAACCACTTGTAGAATCTTATATGGATTGATGAAGGAGTGGATGTATTCCATAGGGGGAGCATCAACATCATAGTAAGAGCAAAATTACATGTTTTACTTTCACTTTAGCATTCCTATCAAAGGGATAGAAGAATTATGTGATTGAGGAGAAGAATTATGTGTCTGATTAAGTGAACTAGCGGTAGGCTGAAGACAGACAGAGGAAGATGAATATTTGGTAATGTAAACCAGGATTCCTATTCACCAATCTCACCAATCTTAGCAACAATCAGAGGCATTTATATTTGTATTTCTATCAATGCCAAAAGGGGGAGATTGTTGGCATTTTGAGTTTGTTGGTATTTTGCATCAAGATTGCATTAATGATATGTTGTCATTGATGTCAACTGAACTGGTAAATGGTATTCATGTTATTGCTGATATTGTTGTTTTTGATATTGGCTAGTAATCGGTAAGAAGAGATTTGTGGAAGATTTTGTAAACTTAGATGTTAAGTTTGTGAGTTGAACCAGTGTAAAGGGTTAAACCTTTCTATATAATGTAACCAGTAAACCCTATCAACTGTTAAACCCTAACCGACTAAGTTTGATGGTTTGTTATCTGATAAGCGGGAATGATGGAGACATGTGTGATAATTTGTTTAAGGAGATATTCAAATCATTTTGGTGTATTTGTTCTTATCTAGGGAAGGAGAAAAGTGGATTGCATCTAATGCATAGTGCATGATGAGTTACAAAGTCCAATAGAGCAGTGATCATGGAGTGGTTGAAATTATCTTGAAGAATGTGAAGAGATTGTCATAATTTATAATGGTCAAGATTGTACTAACTTGTTTGTAATCTTGATGATGAGAATTAGGTTTTTGCTATGTTATCGACCTAATTGATTTATATTTAAGGTCGATGAAGTTGTTTGTTAAGGTTGTTGGCAAGGTTGGTAGAAAACCTGTTGAGTGTGTAGTTGCCAAACCGGTGAATGGATCTGCACTTTGAGTGAAGGCAAACTGAAGGTTATAGAAGGATTTGATCAAACAAAAGTAGTGCTATTCAGAAAAATCAACTAAACTGTTGTTTTTTAACAATTACAATAGAAGTTAAATCCCTTAACAGGGTAAGCTCTAACAAGCTTGGTTACTTATTAAATCCTCTAACAAGGTGGTCCTTTAGCTTGGATTATTAAATCCTCTAGCGAGGTTACTCCTAATAGGGTATTGTGCTTCTGATAAGGCATATTTGTAAATTCCTTAATCGGGTGATTCCTAATCAGAATTAGTTCTTGACAGGACTTATTGTAAAGCTCTAACAGGCTATGGCTCCTAATAGGGTGAACTTCAAAAGAGTTCAGATAGCTATCCTTGTGAGTCTCATCTCATTGTGGTTTTTACCTATTTGGGTTTTCCATGCATAAATATTTGTGTCAAGTGGTGAATGATTTTGTGGTTGTGATCTTATTTGTTGATTTGGTTAATCTCTGATAAGGCATGTTAAGTAGAAGCATTAGGAGATGAATATGTTGAGTTATGATTAAGCATTGTTGATATTCACAAGATTGAAGTTGTTTACTGTTAAAGTTGTAATAACAGTTAAACCGGTTGATGTCAAGTATTCTTATTAATATTGATCTTGACTAAGATATGATTACTTTGTTTGACTGAGTTTGAGTTTCGTAACTTTGTATTAGTTTTTTAGTATACTGATTCACCCCCCCCTCTCACTATTCTACCAGATACTTATTGTTTCATCATAACATTAACAACATCCCAATATTTTTGAAAGAATAATGGTGTAAAACCATTAGGACTTGGTGCTTTATCTACTACAAGAGAGAAAACCACTTTTTTAGTTTCATCCATGGTGAATGGTTTCAATAGGTCCTCATTATCTTGTTGGGAAATACAAAGTGGAATGGTACTCAAAACTTCCTACTCATCCTGTATAGGGGCTTGATTTGAAACAATATCAGGAGCTAAAGGCTTTTGAAGAAACTAACTCCTTCTTGAATCTAAGAGGCATTTGTAATCTTATTTCCTTATTTTGCATCGTTGATGGAGAAGATTGACGGAGCTTCTCACTTAGCTTGAGCTAAAGAATGAATTATTTTTGGCATTTTTATCTCCTTCTTTTAACCATAATTCTCTAGATTTGTGATGCCAATAGATTTCTTCTCTTTTTCACAACTCTTCCCATAGCTCTTGCAACTTTTTTTGTTTTTCATGTGAGCTTGGTTCCAATCCATGAACTATTATATGATTTTGAATCTCTACTAGTTGGTTTGTGTAGAGCCCCTCCCTGAGAAAGCTATGGTTAACTTAGTTGACCATGGTTGACTGTATTAATAAATACTATAATTCAATAGGATGGGTTATGCTAGACGGATAGATTAGTGGGAAAAATAATTGAACCAGGTTATGGAATCATTTTACCTTGGGGTACACATTTTGATGTGTTATAGATTTAGATCCTATATGATCTACTGATTTGATAATCTTTATATGATGTATGTCAGCTATCTTAGAATTTGCAGTACTTCATTATGATTTTAGACATATAAAAATGACCACTTTCCTAAGTGAATAAAAAATATTCACGTTTATCTATTTGATTAAATAAGTTATTTAATTTATTTAATTAAATTCACCTAAGCCTTTCATAGCCTTTAAGTAAATAAATCATTTTATTTAATTAATTCCCCTTTCTCCCCTTTTAATTATTTCCATTTAATTAAATTGACTCTTGCAAGTAAATAAATTTGATTTATTTATTTAAATCCCCCACTTGTATTTATGCAAGTTGCATCTATTTTAGTTGAAATAAAGTAATTTATTTTAATTAAAATTACCCTCCATCCACTTGCTTAATCCTATATCTCCCACTTGCCTCTCTAAAACCTCTTCTAGATTCTTCTAAACACTTCTCATTTAGCCTAAACCCTTCACATCCCTAAACAAAGGGAAGTCACTTCTCAAACCTTCAAAGTCTTTGAAAACCATTAAAGGCTTTATGTCTTCAACAAGTTAACCTTGAAAGTCTTCCAAACCATTAATGGTTAACTCAACCCTCTTGCATGATTAGAGACTTTCTCTCTAACTCAACCCTCATCTAACCCGAGGGTCTCATCAAGCATTCATGGCTTTACCCTTGGTTATTCCTTTAACCCTTGCACAAGAGTTTATCCTTTGGGTAAAATATTTATGTAATGGATAACCCTAACCTAACCTTAACTCTTACTTCCTAAAGTAACCATGAGGTCTTCTCAAGCATTTAATGCTTCTTACATCCCCTCTCAAGTAGTCTTATGTTGACAATTGTCACCATTTCATTGGTGAGAATTGTAAACATGGATTGATAACTTTCAATCCTAGCCCTTGATAAGATTATCAAATCCTAACCATCCATTGCCCTATTTTTCCTATAAATAGAGCTCTCATTCTTCCATTTCATATCCAAGTCTTTAGTATCAAACTTATCGATATTTTACTGATAATCCAAGTTTCATGCATCTAATCTATACTCTTTTTTATAAAACATTTATTCTCTCTTTGAAATGAAATAATCTAATAAACATTTTAGAAGTATTTCTATTATCATAATAATCACATTTAGCTAGTGTATCATGTTAGGATAGTTATTTTACTAATCCTTTCATATTATCATCATATACATGCTATTTTAATTCATACTTGTTAATATCATGCACATTTAGGATTGCAATCATGTTAGATTGATCAAGAATCCCTCATTCTCATGATTGTCATCCCTAAGTCACTTTTCTCAGTGATCTGAGAGAAAAGCCATTGGCTTGAAGGGTCTTTTGAGATAGAGAACAATGGAACATCCCTTGGGAAGTTGAGTTATTCAATATAACTCCATAACTTGCACCAAGAGTCCCTTTGGTATGTGGACTAGTCCTGAATTTGTATTTTCTGTTTCATCACACACCACTTTTCTTGCACACATTTTTGGTGCCCACCATGGGGCTCAACCCCATTTATCAAATTGTTTTTGCAACAGGCCTAACATTGCAAGTATGTGGAAAACATGAATTAGCGCATTGGTACCATCCTTTAGCGCATCCGGTCTGTCTTCTAGTGCATACTGCTCACTGTTTGGCACATTGGACTCAAAACTTAGCGTGTTTCACAGTAACCTTAGTGCATAATACTTTTGTTGATTCCAGATAAGCCTCAGTGCTTTGAAGCATCAGTTTAGTGCATCCATACAACATCATAGGGAATCTGGGTCTTCTATTAGTGCATTGGTGCAATTCTGTAGCGCAAAGGGTCTGTAGATTAGCACATAACAGACACAGAGGGAAAAAATTAGTTGCAACCAAGACAAAAACTTAGACTTGTAGAAGTCCACCTTGAAAAACTATTTTTGCTAACCAGTGTTTTATTATAGGTCACTAACATTTGTTTTCCAAGGTTGGGAGATTTCATTTTATTATTTTAGGTATTTTGATTAAGTTTCCTTGTTTCTAACTTTGTTAATTTAGTTATTTGAAATTTCTCATTTTCCTTATTGGTAAAAATGAACTCATTTTTCTTTTGGGTTACTTAAAAAGAACAACAAAAAAATATTCAATCTTGCTTTCATAGGGAGAAAAATGATTTATTTTCAGATTTAAAAATAACAAGACAAACTTTATTTGTGCAAAGTTTTAAAATGAACCTCACCATCCTTTGGTGTTTAAAAAGATCCATTTCATTTTTTTTGCATAGGTTAAAGAACCTCATTTCCAAATTCTAGATAAAGCAAAAGAGGGAAATCCTTCCCCTATCAAATTTATTTTGTTGACCATATCAAAATATTTGCTTTGTTGACCAGGATTTCTTTACTTAGATAAAAAATCACTTATTTGAGAGTTAAAAAGAACACCATGCCTTTTTGTAGCAACATCTCCCAATAGTAGTTAGAAAATCAATGAATTGAAGGGTTAAAAAGAATCATTTTGTTCCTTGTCTCGAAAGTGGAAAGTATATGCTCTCCCCTTAACTGGGTGACCAAAAAGCAAAACCACTCTTATAGATTTTTGTAACTCAAGCAATTAAATCCTTTAGCAGGCCTTCTCTACTGAGTTTCTCTTAAAGCGCCATTTGAATGGTCAGTGAGAGCGGAATGACCTAAGTGGGAAACGACTTTATTGCCAAGTGTTCCAACCCACTATAATCAAAAGTGGAGGATGACAAAAGTCCCTTCAACAACTTTGCTCAGTAATTAGCTTTCCCGTAGTATCTTTAAGATACGTAAAGCCTTTGTTCTAAAGGTTGGGAAGCCTCCTGAGGGATTTTATCACTGAAGACCGAACGGAAGCCTGATTACAAACTTTAGCAATAGAAACCTTGAGCCGAGTCAGTATCCAAAAATCTTCAATATCATTTGCAAGGGTGGGGAAGAATCCGCCCCCAAGAATACTCACCATATATTATCCAAGATAACTACCCAATTGTGAAGCAATTTACCTTGGGTTAATTTCTGGCAAAAGGCAAAAAAATGGGCACCCCCTAGGGGGTGACATGGTTGTTTGAGCTGACGGAGTATCAAGACTAGTGGGCTATGGTATTGTTGATGACCTTTGAATAAAGAGTCTATCTGAATTGTCTTATTTGTATCCAAAACTGTGAAAACATTAGGGATTTGAACACATCCTGATAGAACATACACTCTTTGTTTAGAATAGACAAAAATGGTTGTCTCTTTCATGTTGTGTCTTCAGTTTATAATTCAGAAAATCATCCATCAAAATTAAACAAGTGTTGAAAAATTTCCAAAAAAACCAAAAATAGAACAAACAGAGCAGTTTAGCACATAGGAGAAATCTCCTAGTGAATCTGGAACACACTTTAGCGCGCTCATTCTTAAAACTAGCACATAACAGTCTCAAAATTTGACAAACTTTCACTACCACTCTAAGACACCATATTAGCGCTTTGGAGCATCAGCCTAGCATTGGGGGCAAATTGTACTTCTTTGAGTCTAAACATTAGCGCATATTAAGGACATAATAGCACGTAACCCATCCAGATTAGTCAAAATTCAAAACTCTGGTTTAGCGTGTAGCACAGGCAGCTTAGCACATTAGTGGATTTTGATAGTGCATCTAGATCACACTTTAGCTCATCTAGTCTCTATCTTAGCGCATAGGTAAAACTGAGCATTTTTGAAAAAAATTATCATTAGTCTCAGATACCCTTTTGGATCCTCAATTGACCTTGCAGGGAAAACTTGAACCAAAACATCAAAGAAATATTCCAAACGATCAAGCAAGTCATTCTCAGAACAAAATTGTCAAAACTAAAACTAGCTAGAGATAAAACTTTATCCTATCAGAATCAGGTAGTATCATCACATTAATCAAAAGGTCCTCCATCTAAAGGATTTCATCAACCAAACATACCTAGTTAAAACTTAAGTCATCAAATTGAGTCTCCATATCGGGAAACTCTTTATTCCATATCATTTGACGCACTTTGTCATGGAGGCGAATCTGAACCTTGACTCGATAAAAGTAGGCTTAATTTTTCAAATGAAGTATCATAATCCAAACATCAAAGGAAACCATTGATAAATCTTGTCTGACCACTCCTCATATTTTGAGAAGAAAAAGTCTTCATCACAAAACTAAGTTGAAGAAACGACAACCCAGTTCTCAGAAACTTGCCAAACGAAATAGATTTCTCTATATAAATTGTCAACTCTTCAAATCACTATTACCAAATTTGTTTCCCTAATGAAGCCTTGCATTCATTTTGAGAAGGTCACACCATGAACAAGAAATTAGAAATGTATTATTTTTGTCTAATTTTTTTGCTTCATGTGCAGATACAAAAAAGTAAGACAGCATGTGGGTTAAAATGTAACTCCCACGAGGGTTGAGCTTAGCATGTTGTAGATCACAGAAACATCTATACTCCATTACAGATGAAATTGTGTGGCTTTTGAAACCTTAAGTCCAAATGAAACTCTGAAAAAAATGCAATCAGCTTGTGTAAAGTTTTACTTGCACACCAAAGAGGGTTTTAAAAGGCCTTAGAGTTTCCAAGCGGTTTTCAGTCACTAGGTAGGAGGACCTTCTATCCCACATTGGTCATGTGGAGGGATTTTATTGTATTTAAAACCAAAGTCACATATAACTATAGTGACAAATCTTATGTACTTTTGGCAAGAAGAGGCAGCTCATGGCCTGGTGGACCCCGTGCACGCGCACATCTCAAGATGACCCAAATTTTGTATCACACCGTAAAGAAGAAGGTAAAGATTGATCAGATTGATCACATCCAACGGTCAGGAAAAAGATCTAACAGTTGTCGCTATGTCTCAATGAAAAGATGCACATCAGATTATCACCATGACTTGGCGACTGATGATGTGGCCGTCTAGGTGGTAGTCCAGGTGGTGCCGAGGTGGACTTTGAGAAAATCACAAGTTGACATGTGGGGACACGCAGCAAGATAGGTGGTGGTCCAGTGGCTGATGACATGGCAAGGGTGGGTGACATCGAGCATATCTTGGCCGCGATGAGTCTTGAAAGAGTTTCACCTAAGGCTCAGTTTCATCGACATAATAATATCGATGAAACCTTAAGTTAGATGAAACTGGTAAGCGAATCATCGAAGGAATACTTTGGCTGAAAGAATGAGATCTGATAGAGTAGGACACATGGCGGCCTGATAGACAGGTATTTCCCAGGCAGATCTCATGAGCCAATCAGAGGTCAACACACATTGACACACAACACAAGGGAGAAGATCAGCTGGGGTTAAGGTCGAATAAGTTTAGGAAAGATCAATGGTAATCCGAAGGATCTAAGGGCCATCACTATACCACTATAGAAAGAAGCTCGCTAGTTATCATAGCGACTTGCTGACTAACCACGTGTAGAAAAGGAAAAGAGGAGGTGAGCGGCTAAGGGGTTAAAGATCGAGTAGTTTGAGGTTAGATCAACAGTTGCTGCTATACCGCTAGATAAAAATGCTCATTGGTTATCTCATGTGACTTGATGACTGATGATGTGGCCATCTATGTGGGCTCAGAGCAAATGAAAAATGTGCCACATGGTAGAGAGTAGATGAGGAATCAAGGAAGACCCAGTCCAGATGACGGTCTAGATGGCAGACAAAGTGGACCCTCGAGCAAATCATAGGTCGACACTTGGAAAAAGGCTATAGACGAGGGGATATATATATTTTTAAGTCCACTTTGAACTTAAACTTTCACCGGTTCAAAGTGGTTCAATAGTTCAAAGTTCATTAGTATGTCTTGTTCCCGTGGGCCCAGGAAGATTAAAGCAAACAAGAGACTAAAAAGAAAGCAAGTTTCTGAAGATCTAGTGGTGGTCACTATACCACATGATGAAGATGCATGGTGTTTATTCACCGCAACTTGGCGACCAAGTAGTGGGGCTCACTAAGGAAGCAATTTAGAGGAAGAAATAAAGAACGTATATTAAGGATAACCAACCAGGATGTGACATGTGACCGACCCGATAGAAAATCAGGTGAAATGGAGTGTATCATCAACCATTAGAATAAGTGTTTGAATGCTAAGCCCATGACCTGATGAAGAAAGAAATGCTAGTTATAGTCAGAAGCTGAAAGTGGTGGCAGGCAAAGTAGCGTCCAGGGATCCATGCAAAATGAGAAGAAAAGCCATTAGATAGTTTGAGGTCCGATTACCCAAATCAAAGAAAATTTGCATGAATTTTTCTTTTCATCTTGAGGTGATAAGGATTGTTTTTGAGCACCATATGGGTCAAATTTTAGTTGACTAAGAGTTTGAACTGAATTTCATGAGTTTTTCTCATGATTTTGAGCCTTTTTGGTGTCTATTTTATTTCTATGAGAGGATCAATTTTCAAAGGAGATATTTTCAGTGGGAGTTCATCTTTATTCATTCTGGGGTTATCTTTCCTCTACCTTTTGGATGGCTTTGGTATAAAGTGAAAAAGTTTTATCTTTCTTCACTAGTTCTTGATGATTCTTTGGCTGGCTTTAGAAGAGAATACATTCTTGTAGCTCATATGTAGTTTTATGATAGAATTCTGAATAAAAATTACCAGGTTATGCCTTATGTATTTATAGTTCATTTTCTTATTCTTGATCGAGAGTTAGTTTATTGTGTTATTGTCTAGATAGCCTTTGAATTTTCTATCTCATTTGTAAGTCATAGGTTGTGCATTGTGATAAATTGACTCATTTGGTTGATTGTGAAAGTTTTCTTTCCTTTCAATTTCTTGAAGTTTAAATCCTTTGCATGAAATATTTATGTGTTATGAACCAGAAGTCTATTTGTGTAGATTGGTGTTTTTAGGATTGTATCTCTGTCATTTTGAGATATCTTATTGATGCTTCACCTTTGTTTAGCATTTACAATTTCTTTCTAAGTTTCATTTTAGGTTTTCCTAGCCCTTTTCTTGGTAAAGATTTAGAATTATTCACAAGGAACCAACCCTTCATCTGGAGGTTAATTCTCACTATAGGCAACCCATAGGCTTCAGAATTATCGCATGTGTCACTAAGTTGCTTGAGCTTTTAGCTTGTGCACTATAGGTGCAATTTGAGTGACAACAATTTTTGGCACACCCAGTGGGACACGTTAGAACTATCTTAGTTCAACAAATATTCAATCTTGCTTCTTTTTGTGTGAGGAGCAACAATTCTAGCCTTCAGAGGTAACAATTTTCATACCTAGCAACTCATTTTCTTGGTTTCTATGCAGATCCAGTGACATTTTGTAGCATATGAGAAAGTATCAAACTAGATAGAGTGAGGATCCAACTGAGCATATTGAGATAACAACATCGCAGAGAAGGGAAAAGACAACAAAAAAAATAGAGAAAACAACAAATTCAACAGTTGATTTTCTGGAAAGTTCTTCATTTGAAGTTTTTCACGAAATTCCAAATTCTGATCTTCTGTCTAATTCTTCTCCTCTACCTAATTCTCAGCCTAATTTTTCCACCCACATAAATCCTCTTTTTGCAACTACTCCAATTCAACCACCTATTACCCAGAGTCCACAAGTAAATTCAATTGTTATCCCAATAGTTCTGCCAAGAGCTCAGCCTTTTGTACCTTTCAATCAAGGCAGCCCTTTGAATCTTACTCATTATGATGATATTCCTGTAGTAGGATTGAAAAGCCTACCTTTTTACATAGGAGAAGATCAAACCACTCCCATAGAACATATAAGGGATGTAGCTTCATTGTGTGGTGTACATCACATCACAAGAGAATGTTACAATCAGACTCTTGGCTACCTCATTTAAAGGGAAAGTGCTTCAGTGGTTTAGAGGACTACCTATAAACTCAATTGATACCTGGGATCAACTGGGTGATAGATTAAATTCATAATTTGAGGACAAATCTGACCATTTGTCACTATTAGAACTGCTGAGTACCATTAAGATATCTCCTCAAGAGAAAATGACTGACTTCAATTTTTGTTTCTAGAAGACTTGGAGCAGAATCCTTGTCATAGTAAGGCCTACTCCTGCTCATTCATTTCTATGTTATCTTAGAGCCCTTAATAGTGACATTTCATTCATGATTCAATCTATGGGTGCAAATACTCTACCAAATGCATTTGAAGTTGCTATTAGGGCAGAAAAAAATAATAATTCAGGCTGGTAAAATAGCCCCTAGGCCCCCAATGCCCATATTTCCAGAAATATAGCCTATTGTACATGGCATCGGATTATGATTGGTGTTATCCTTCCAACCAACCTCATAATCAGACCACTTGTTCAAATGGTGTGCTACATCAAGCACTCATGGCTCAAAATAATGTTTTTGTCTTAGAAGATAGTACTCATGGAACTCATGATCAACAAGTTTCTCATTTTGAATTAGACCCGGATGTTACCTTGGTCAATTGGCAAGGTGAAGAATTATGTGGAGTAAATTAGCCACAAGATCAAAATTAGTCCTACACTTCTATTGCAGCCAATACATGGTCTAGAAAGAGAGCCATTGATATAGGACATCAAGCTAATAAAGGCATCAATCAGGCTTCTACAAGCTGACAAGCACCACCTGGACCTCAACCCACTCCAAATAAGAAAATCCTACCAAAAGGGCAACCAGTGGTCAACAAGGATCAGGCAAGATGTCAATTACCAACAACACAAGTTCAAGAGGATGTCAATGTTAAAAGAGGGCAGCAGAAGGTTAGTGCAAACTCATTTAATATTTTAGATCAATTGAAAAAGATGCATGTCACTGTCTCAATGTGGGATTCCTTATCTCTACCAGGGCAAAAATATTTGCTTAAAAATGCCTTGTCTAACATCTATTTGTCACAAGAGCTCCCTAATGAGAAATCCAAAGTAGTCTTATCCAATTTCCCTCATGAAAAGAAGGGCAAACAACAAACTCAGAAAGTTAGACCCCCTCCTTTTTATCTAACTTTAATAATAGGTCAACACCTAGTGCATAATTGTATGATTGATTCAGGTGCAAGTAGTTTTGTCTTGCCAAAGAAGGTAGTTGATAAGCTGGGTTTGACATATGAGCCTCTTTCAAAAGGGGTAGTATAGTTAGATGGGACATCAATAAACACAGTGGATGTGATTAAAAATTTGGATCTCATATTGCATGCATGCCCAAACTTCTCAATCCCACAAGATGTCTACATCATTGATCTTCCACCTTAATTTTCTTTATGCTTGTCTAGAGATTTCACAACCAAGTTGGGTGGGTATGTGTCTTCTAATTGGTTACACATGTTTTTTAGGACAAGATATGGTACCAAAGTGACCATAAAATCAAAATTGTTAGCTAATGATCATATAGAACCATACATCCCAAGTGTTGTTAATGCAAATTTGTCTATACAAAAATCTAATGAACAACCTGATAATCTAGATCCAAACACTCCAATAGAAGGGATACCTAATGTAGTATTAGATGAGTGGGAAATAGAGAATGATGAGGAAGATCCATTCAAGCATATGGAAGAATTAGAGCTAGGTGTCTACATGATCCCTGAAGAAGGTGTCAATGTCCCTAATCTTGAAAAGGATGACAATCAATTGTCCAATCAATAGGGTGAACAACAGAACAATGACTTATGATAACTCTATTTTGATGGCTCGAGGAGCAAGGTTGGTTTTGGTGGTGGTGTTTGTTGGAAAATGCACACTTGAATGAGACATTGAAGGTGGTTGAAGGTTTTGTCATTGATTGCAACCTTACAATCCTATGTCACCGACAAGGCAATCTATTGGCACCAGCAAAGTTAGATTCTACATCGGCACATAGACCACCGACACCAGTAGTGAAAGGAAGCATACCGGCACAGAAGCCAACAGGAATTTTGTTGTTAATATGTTTTATTTATTATTGTAAAATCATAGTAAGCCAACTTGGCAAGTTGTAAAATGACTCTTATATAAGAGAGATCATTGTAGAACATTTGAAAAAGGATGAGGAATGTGATTAGGTGAAATAAGGCAGACCTATTTTGTGAATTATAGGTTAAGGGTTTATGTAAGAAGCAGAGCTATAAACCGGTACTGAATCCGACATAGTAGATGCTACTTTGAAGCAGTACAAGACATTGGATTTGTATAATCCATTTTGTAAGTCAGTGAGACTTACCATTTTGTAATTGAGCAGTGAGCTCTAGGCACTTGGCCTTCCTGCATGTGCAGGCCTCTCTTGTAGCAGTAATATTCTCTTATTGGCCAGTAAGTGAATATTGTTGGTCACAAATCCCACTGAGATTTTTCCCACACTGGGTTTCCTCATTAAAATATTGTGTTATGGTGTGTTTTTCATGTGGTTTTTTTTATCTCTATTTATTGCATTACCTTTTGTTTACCAGTACACAATATTAATATGCTCTACATGTTTTAAGTTAAGAAAATCTTATTACCAGTTAGATACTAATTCACCCCCCTCTCAGTATCTATGGGAATCCTAATAATTGGTATCAAAGCTTAGTCATCTATTTTTAGAAGCCTAACAACTTGAGGAAGATCTTGACACCGGTAGAGATGGAAAACTTGATGAAGCAACTTGAAGTAGCTCTCTTAGACTATGATGGAGAAAAATTGAAAAATATCAAACTTGAAGATGACCTAAAAGCAGCTCAGGATATTATTCAAGAACTTAAAGAAAACCTTACTATTTCAAGAAACAAGAGAAGAGAACTTTGTGAAAAGATGCAAAATGAGAATGATGAAAAAGAAACTCTTAGTGATCTGATGAATAAACTAATAACACAGATAACACTGAAGGAAAACTAGCTGATAGCAAAAAAGAACAATAGACAAAATAAGAAATAGAGCAAAAAGCATAGCAACAGGCTCCAGCACATGAACAGGTTAATACAAAATCAGTGCCACCGACAACCACTAAGAAAGACAAACCCTTGTTTAAAGAAATGGAAACATAGACCAACCTACCAGAGGTCACTGCAAGCAAGGATATTGCTCCCACAGACAGAATTTAGAGTATTGGCTCTTCAATTGCAGGATTCAAGACAACAAATGTAACTGAAGTTCTTTTAGACTCTCTAAAGAAAATAATAGATTGTAGTTCACTGGCATATAAAGCTATAGATGACACAATTCCAATTTTAAAGATGATAGCTCCAAAATGAAATGTAGATAATAAGGATTCCTTGAGTCAACTTGACACTTTGTCCAAGTATATTACCGACAACATAGTGACAGTTGAGCAAATAAAGGAAGAAGCATTCAAAGAGAGGTTAGAAAAGGAAAAACAGAAGTTCTTTGAGGAACAAATAAAGAAGTGTACAAGGGAGTTTGACACACTTCTACCTAAATTTTGTAGCACATTAAAAGAGTTCAAAACTTTGTACAGAGACACTTGTAAGACAAACTTTTTAACAATTGACATAGACAAGAAAATGAGCAAGATACAGGAGGAAATTAATAAGCTAGCTGACAACTTTATTAATTGATCTAATTCATTATTAATTTTTGAGCAAAAGATAACAAGTTTTGAGGAAGAGTTACTAAAGCTAGAAAGAGAAAAGGAGAAAATAAAAAGTAAGGCTAAGGATCTGAAATGGAGATTAAGTCCAAAGTTGGACTACCTCACATGCTTAAGGAAAGAAATATCTGATGCATTAGTTCAAGGACAAAAAACACCGGTAGAGAAAATGCAACACCTCACTGGTACAACTCAAAGAACAGAGGCAACAATAAAAGACAGTAAAAAGTTTCTTGAAAGCCTAAATTTGGTTTTGGCAGAACTTTTTCAGATAGTAACCAACTGGTTACAAGGTTGAAATAGAAAACTACACTCTATTAACACTTTGACAACCTTTGTCATTGATGTCGAAGGGGGAGTAGTGGTATGAGAAAAATCAAATAACTTAGGGATCATCTGCTCAGTGGGAGCACACATTTTTGGTAACAATTTTTGGACTTCAATTTTTGGATACACTTCTGAATTTTCTCATGAGTGTTGCCATCAATGCCAAAGGGGGAGATTGTTGGCAAATGCACACTCCAGTGAGACATTGAAGGTGATTGAAGGTTTTGTCATTGATGGAAAACTTACAATCCTATGTCACTGACAAGGCAATCTACCGGCACTAGCAAAGTTAGATTCTACACTGGCACATAGACCACCGACACCAATAGTGAAAGGAAGCATACCGGCATAGAAGCCAACAGGAATTTTTTTGTTAATATGTTTTGTTTATTATTGTAAAATCATTGTAAGCCAACTTGGCAAGTTGTAAAATGACTCTTATATAAGAGAGATCATTGTATAAAATTTGAGAAAGGATAGAGGAATGTGATTAGGTGAAATAAGACAGACCTATTATGTGAATTATAGGTTAAGGGTTTATGTAAGAAGCAAAGCTATAAACCAGTACTGAATTTGGCATAGTAGATGCTACTTTGAAGTAGTACAAGACATTGGATTTGTATAATCCATTTTGTAAGTTAGTGTGTCATGCCCAAACTTTTGGTCAAAAAAAATGGAACAACAAATTATATATTTTTACACATAAACTCATAACATATCCTACATTATAATAACTTCAATAGAGCTTTGTCTTAAGTAGGATGTAAATAAAATTGTTTTCTAAGGTTGGATTAGTTAACCAACTCAAATGAGCAACTTTATTTAGTGGAGACTAATTAATGTCATAAATCAGTTGTTGGTTCAATTATCTTAATTAAGTTGTCACTAATTAAAAATGAGGAATAATTAGTTATGTCAAATGCATTTAAATCATTCCCGATAAAGATAATGATAATGCTATTAATTAATTGATACACACGCACATTTATTATTTAAATTCAACTGATAAGGGTTTGAAATTCTATAATGACGTTTGCCAACTAAATCTGATATTAAGCTAAAGTTGGTTTTAATTCCCCTAAACCTTTAAATTTGACGATATAATTAATCTGGCCAATCTTGGCCTCAAGGGCTAAGAATTCCTAAAAATACTTAATAATCTTCAATTATAATTTTTTTTCCAATTTTTACTTTAATGACTATATACAAATGAAATATAATAAATAAGTGTAAAGTGTCCTTAGCCGAAATAATTTAAATCAACTATATGATTAATGTAATTGATATTAATCTACCTTTTAAATTTTTAAGAAAAAGACCACACTAAAATATAAATCTCTTCCCAAACGAATTAATGAATTTTTTAATTTAAATAACACATATTGCTAAAGTTATATGGGGGAAATTCTTTTCCAAAATTGAAAGGCATTTCTCCCCCCCCCCCCTTTTTTCTTATTTTAACTTAAACTTTCAAATTTTAAACCCTAAATAGGGTTGAGTAAATTTTTCCTTACATCTAATTTAAATTCTTTTAAAATCTCTTATTCTTAAAATGCTAACCCTAACTCGAAATTGGGTTAGGGTTGCATTTTCTTTTTATTTTAACACCTCTTTATTTTCTTTCTATTAACTTATACCCTAACCCAAAATGGGTTAGGGTTTATTGTATTATATTTTTCTTTTGTTTTGTGCTGTGTGTGTGTTTGTGTATGTAGGAAAAGAGTCAGATTAGGGCACGACGACCATGGGAGGTGAAGAGGATTTGAAGAGGGAGGGGAGGCAAACACAGGGATACCACCGTGGAAGCTCATAGTGGTGGCCCCAATGCCACCCACTGTGGACACCCACAGTGGTGGCACTGACGTCGCCCACTATGGTTGCGCACAGTGGCAGACTTGGCTCCGCCCACTGTGGGTTTCCACAGTGATGATGCCAATGCCACCCACTATGGTTTCCCACAGTGGCGCACTCAACTCCACCCACTGTGGGCTTCCATAGTGGTGGTGCGGCCCAAAATATCTCTCATGAGGAGGGGTAGGGTTTTGCCCCCCCCCCCCACAAATCATTATTTTTTTGAAAAATTTTGTTTGTATGAATTTTTTTAAATAAAATAAACATATATATTTATAAATATTTATATGTATATATATATAGATATATTTATATATATCTATATGTATATTTATATATTTATTTATATATATATATATATATATAAATGTACATAGAAACAGATCTGAACATATTCTAATGTTTTCATTTTGAGTATATTTTTAAATACATGATTATATATATATATATATATATATATCAAGTTATTAGGGTTGGAAAACTCTGGTTTTTTTTTTGAATAAATTAACACCTAATCATGCAGGCCCTATTCTTTTAACAACAATACATATATATTTTTTTTGTTTTAAAGCTTATAGAATTGGATAAAAATAATGATAGCATTTCAATGATTGTGTGTTTCATTTCCTAGGTGTGATTTATTTTCAATATGCAGCATTAGGAAACTATGACAGTAACTAAAATGCACATCATGCTAACTATTTCATATAGTTCATTTCAATAAAAATTATTACATCTAGGCTCATTTTCTGCAATACTAAGGGGGAAGATAAATAACAGAATATAAAAGTTAAAACAACAATATATTTCCTTACAATCATTCTATCAGGTTTATCTATAGTAAATTACTTTCAGCTATGCCTAAACAGAGATAATAATGGTAGAATAACAACGTTTTAATACTGCAGGAAATTACTTAGTCACACATTGATTTTCTCTCTTTTTTTTTTTAACTTAAAATTTGCAGAATAAACAGAATACATAACTCATTATCAAACAAAATTAAATATATTTACAACAACATTATAGATTTCAGAATTTAAATAAAATGTACTTTTCTCATAGTATATTCAAATACAAAAGTCAGCTTTTACAATGGTGGAATGACCAAATTGATTTCTCATTCCAATAATGAGGACTTTAATACAATAATACATTTCTTTATATAGAAAATTAAAAAAACAACATATGCTCCTTATTTACATTTTTGCAACAAAACATAGCATTATATTTTCCTTTTTTCTGCAACTAAATAAACTCTACAACCAAACAAATCTGCAACTCCTAGCTTTCCTTACAAGCAAGCTACATACAAAATTATAGGGCTGTGACCATGGGGTGCTCACCTCCCATCCTAGGCATACTAGAAGCCACCCTTGAGCTTGGAGAACCAAGTCCTAGATGGGGTTACAATCAAGAAAACACACAACAAGCAAGGGGGAAAACAAAACACCATAAACACATTCCCTTCCCAAGCTGAAACTTCATCACATAATGTGATGTTTTACTAGGGTGGAAGTGGACCAAGTACCCTAGGGGAGACTCTACTAGATAGAACTCATAGCCAACTCATGGCATCCAACAAAACATAACCAAAACTCATTCTTAACCCCTACCTCTGTATGACCCCCAAAAAGGCAAACATGCCATATTTGCTCCCCTTATGGTCCCCAAGTGAAATAACACAAAAATGCAACAAGGGTCACATGGGCAGACCCTTGAGATCACTATCATAATGAGAGCCTCTCACGCTAAGGCTGTCATACTCCTTCCACCCCCAAGACCAATCTACCCTCCCAAGGGATGATGGTCTTGGACACTCCCCAAAACACAACAATGCATAAAACAAAAAATAAGCAAGAATCACATAAAGCTTTCATAAGTATAACACAAATAAAATACAACATTCTCCATTCAAGCATTATACAATAGATTCTCATATTGAAAAGTAACAAAAGAAACCACCAACCTTGACTTTGCCAAGGGTATTCTAGGGGAAAGCTTGATGAAGAGCAGCCCAATCCTCAATCTTTTTTGCCTAACCAAGGCACCTAGAGGAGGGTGATTAGCTCACTAAGCTTCCATTCCTATCCTAAGAAGGTTTCTCTCACTCCTTCCAACCTCTTGGATAGAGTGAGGGGCTCCCATTGGTTGGCCTTCCCTAGGTCTTACACACTCCCTAACCAAGGCACCTAGAGGAGGGGAATGAAATGGGGAAGAGGGATTACACCTATCAAGAAGGTTATCCTACCAAGGATGGCACTCCTATAGATGGAATTCGTCCATCTTGGGAAAACCACTTTTTTGGGTGGTTAAACAAGCCCTAAGGGAAAGACACATGGCCAATTTCAGCCTTCACCCATAGGTACCCCATGGGGCCTAATAAAAATGATCTAAAATTGACTTTAGGAGTTTATTTGACCCTTAGAAAGTCCACCTAAAGTTAACCTATGGGTCAACTCTGAGTTGACCCTCCTTGTGGCTCACTAACCTAGATATCTTGGTTCCTTCAAGGATAATTAGGAGATATAACAATTAACAAAAATAAAAAACTTTCCAAAAAGGTGACATGACAAATTGCCAACACAACATACAACATAGGTGTCAAGTGACACTACAAAATAATTCCACATCACAAATACACACATGGAAATTGTCCTTTGAATGATTTAAACAATTCAATAAATACAATTTAAACTCATGCAACATTTTACATTTATGAATAAAATACAATACATATGAGGAGTTGTCTCTCCAAATAGACAACCCCTGGTTTTACGAATGCACATAGGCCTAGGCTTGATTCTCCATAATATTTCCATGGTCACATGGATTATTTCCTACGCATCTCAATTTAAACATTAGTAGTTTCCAATAGCCTCATATAATATAAAACACATAATTAGAATAAAATACAATCATTCTGCACATAATTGACATTACTCAATATGATTGTCGCATATCAAAGCAATCCACATAAGTAATTCATCATAATCCTCAAAATTTGATCCATTTACAAGATATGCAAACATATTTTTAGCATCATAATCAAGTCCTACAAATCAGATAATGGCATACATCATCTCAATGTTACCCTATTCTAGGATCATATAAAATTCTATATCCACAAATCATAGAAATGAAGCATCAATATATATCAATATTACCAAATTTGTGGGACCAAATAAAGTTCTATATCCATAATGTATCAAAATAAAGCATCCATAATAGTTCCAACATGAAAATAACTAAAAAGATAGGATGGGTCAGGGTAGGGCCTCACATAGTGAGACTTCCCATTTTGTAATTGAGTAGTGAGCTCTAGGCATTTGGCCTTCCTGCATGTGCAGGCCCCTCTTGTAGCAGTATTATTCTCTTATTGGCTAGTAAGTGAATATTGTGGGTCACAAATCCCACCGAGGTTTTTCCCACACTGGGTTTCCTCGTTAAAATATTGTGTTATGGTGTGTTTTTCATGTGGTTGTTTTTTTCTCTGTTTATTGCATTACTTTCTGTTTACCAGTACATAGTATTAATATGCTCTACATGTTTTAAGTTAAGAAAATCTTATTACCGGTTAGATACTAATTCACCCCCCCTCTCAGTATCTGTGGGAATCCTAACAGTGTTATGTTAATCTCTCTTGAAGGTAAGAAATACTTTTCAGCCTTTAGATTTTCTTTTAGCTGTACTAATAATACAGTTGAATATGAGTCACTTGCACATGGATTGGAATGGGCTAGAAAAATAAATGTAAAGTGTTTGCAAGTATTTGGGGATAGTAAGCTAGTGGTAAATCAAGTAAGAGGTGTCAATATAACTAAAAATGATATCCTTAAAATGTATAAGCATAGGATATAGGACTTAATTGAAGAATTTGATGCTTTCAATCTGTTGTTAGTGCTTAGAAATCAGAATAAGGAAGCAGATACATGGGTTGCCTTGGGTGCTCGATTTGACATACCAGATGAGGTAAGCAATATTGAAAGACAACAATATGTCCAAGTGTTTGTTAGACCTTCAATTCTAGATAACAGTGTCAATTGGCAAGTCTTTGATTCAGATGAACAATTATTAATTTTCTTATTGAAGAGGCTGAATTTGCAGCTGGTAATCAACATAAGTTTGTAAAGAAATATGAAAGTTATATTCTTTAATTGAAAACTAATAAGTTTCCAAAGGGATTGGTAACCCTTGAGTCAATCTTTAACACTGATGATCAGGTGATAAAGGAAAAGGGCAGCATGCTAGTTAAAGAGGAGCACTATGAACCTATTGAAATCTTCAGAGATAAGTTATTAAAGCTTGGAAAAGTATGTACAACTGATGAGAAACATGCGTTTGTTTTTCTTTGTCAAGAGTTCAATGATGTATTTGCATGGCAGTATGAAGATTTGAAGGGATTTAACCCCGTATTAGCCTAACACACCATAGAGCTAGAAGTTGATACCAAGCTTGTTAGACAAAATAAAAGGCCCCTTAATCCAAAACTCGAGCATCTCATGAAGACAGAACTAAACAAGCTAATCCAAGGTAATATCATCTTTCCTATAAAGAATACATCTTGGGTTTCAAATTTGTTTCACATAAGAAAGAAAGATGGTGAGCTTAGACTTTATGTAGACTTTAGAGATCTTAACAGAGCTTCTCTAAAAGATCATTACTTGCTACCCTCAATGGAGCAGATCTTACAAGTAGTTTCAGGTCCAGATAGATTTTCACTACTTGATGGTTATTCTAGTTATAATCAGATTCTGATAAAAGAAGATGAGCAATTTAAAACTTCCTTTACTACAAAATGGGGAACAATGGCATATAGGAAAATGCCTTTTGGTTTATCTAATGCAGGAGCAACCTTTTAGAGGGCAATGGATAGCCTTCCAAAGTCTTATAAATAAATTTGTTTTGGTTTATCTTGATGATGTAACCATTTTTTTAAAGCATGTGGATGAGCACTTTTTTCACTTAAGGCAGATTTTTGAAAGGTGTTGAGAATATGGAATATCTTTAAATCCCAAAAAGTGCATTTTTGCCATACACGAGGGTAAGTTGTTGGGCTATATTGTCTCCAAACATGGAATAACCATAGATCCAAAGAGGGGTAAGTGCTATTTTAGCTTTGCCTTTACCTGCACATAAGAAAGGCCTTCAAAGCTTTATAGGAAGAATCAATTTTGTAAGGAGATTCATCCCTAATATAGCATTTCTTTTGAAGCCATTGACTAGCATGCTTAAGAAAAATGTTACTTTCAGCTGGTCCAAAGAGGCTAAGAATGATTTCGAAGAAATTAAGACTGCCATAGCATCAACACCTACTTTGATTAATCCAAACTTTGCAAAGGATTTTATATTATATGCTTTTGGTACTTTTGATACTATTTCAGCTATGTTGCTTCAACAGAATGATGAGGGATTGGAACAACCAATAGCATTCTTCAGCCAAGGCCAAGAAGGGTATGAACCAAATTATTATTTTATTGAGAAACATGCATTAGCAGTCATTAGAAGTCTAAAGAAATTTAGACACATGCTTTCAAATAACAAAATTCACCTAATGGTTGCTCATCCGAGTATAAAAGATTTTTTGTTGAATAGAGATCTTAATGACAAAAGAGTTGGTTGGATCATGAAAGTGATGGAGTATGATGTCAATATAAAGGTAATGAAGCTGATTAGAGGTAAGGGATTATGTGAACAACTCGCTAGTCACAATGAAAACATCGAACAAGAAAGTAAAGAAGTTGTCCTAGTTCATGAATATAATGAGCCAATTGTTGTAGCAACACCTCCTACAAGTCGGGTGCAAGAAATGAAGAATTTTATTCAGACTGGTGAATGTCCTAAAGGCCTGAGCAATGCTAAATGAAGATACTATAGACTTAAATCTATCCCTTATATCATTTTGGATGGAATTTTGTTTAGAAAAGATTTTAATGGTGTATTCTTAAGATGCATAGATTCAGATCAAACTAAGAGAATATTAGAGGAATTCCATAATGGACCAGTTGGTGGTCACTTTGCACCACATACTACTACATTAAAGATCATGAGGTCAAGATATTTTTGGCCTAATGTGCATAAAGATGCCTATGCTTGGGGAAGTAAATGGAAGAATTGTGCAATATTTGCATGCAAATAGAAGATGACAGCTTTACCCCTACAACCTGTTCAAATTGAACAACCATTCATGAAGTGGGGTCTTGATTTTATCGGAGTCATCAATCCACCTTCAAGTTTTGGGCATAAATGGATCTTGACAACCACTGATTACTTTACCAAGTGGATTGAAGTTATACCCTTGAAAGAGGTAAATGAAAGTGCAGTGCTAAACTTTTATCAAGACTTAGTAGCAAGGTTTGGTATCCTTGATTCTATTATTTTGGAAAATGCATTAGCTTTTGTAGGATTTAAGATTACTAATTGGGCTGTCCAAAAAAACATATTTTTGAGTACTTCATCCAATTATTACCCTTAGGGTAATGGACAAACTGAGTCTACTAATACAAACTTGATTAGGATAATCAAGATGACAATAGAAGATAATAAGAGAACTTGGCACACTCAGCTGAAACATGCATTGTGGGCTGATACTTTGATTAGAGAGCTAGAAATGTTGCAAGAAGAACCCATGCAGGTTAGGTTGGTAGAACTAATAGAGTTGGAGGAGGTAAGAATGCAAGCATTGTTGACTATTGAAAATCATCAAGCTCAAATGAAGAGGTTTTTTTATAGAAAGGTAGCTCAGAGAGTTTTCAATGAGGGAGATTTGGTTTTGAAGTGGGATGAATTAAAGAGTAAGCCTAGAAAGCATACTAAATTTGATGCCATATGGGATGGCCCATACATCATTACTGAGAAAAAGCAAGATAATGCTTTTCAACTTTCAAAGTTGAATGGTAAGACCCTTCCAATCCCAGTTAATGGGATTCATCTCAAAGCTTTCCTTTGAGATTTCATTTAAGCTAATAAGTGTCGGTACACATTCTATTTTTGCTGTTATGTTTTTCAATAAGTGCTCATGCACAGTTTTGTGGTTTCTATTTTAGGTAGCACCACTTGTTTTTTTTTCTAGTTTTCCTGTTTTGTTTTGTTGTCATGTTGTAGAGCAACTGGATTTTCAAGAAGTTCCATTTGGAGAGAGAGCTAAAATGACTCCATAAGCCCAATGGATAAGCCATGATTGGTCTATAGTGTTTAGTAGGCAAACACTCCACAAAAGTTGCCAAAAATGTTATCAAATTTTGCACATATCAAATTTGTTTCCCTAATTAAGCCTTGCACGCTTTTTGAGAAGGTCAAATCATGAACAAGAAATTAGAAATATATTGTTTTTATCTAATTTGTTCGCTTCATGTGCAGATATAGGAAAGTAAGACAACATGTGGGTTAAAATGTGGCTTCAACAAGGGTTAAGCTCAGTATGCTATAGATCACAGAAACATCTATGCTCCATTGCAAATGAAACTGTGTGGCTTTTAAAACCTTAAGACCAAAAGAAACTTAGAGAAAAATGCATTCAACCTACGTAAAGTTTTACTTGGGTGCCAAAGAGGGTTTTAAAAGGCCTTAGAGTTTCCAAGCAGTTTTCAGTCGCTAGGAAGGAGGACCTTTTATACCACATTGGCCATGTGGAGGAATTTTATTGTATTTAAAACCAAAGTCACATATAACTATAGTGTCAAAGCTTACAATATTTTGGCAAGAAGAGGTAGCTCGTGGCCTGGTGGACCCCACATGCACGCACATCTCAAGATGACCCAAATTATGCATCAAACTATAAAGAAGAAGGTAAAGATTGAGCAGATTGATCACATCCAATGGTCAGGCAAAAGATCTAATGATTATCTCTATGTCGCAATGAAAAGATGCACACCGGATTATTGTCATGACTTGGCGACTGATGATGTGGCTATCTAGGTGGCAATCCAGGTGGTGTCGAGGTGGAGTCTAAGAAAATCACAAGTTCACATGTCGTGACATGCAGCAAGACAGGTGGTAGTCCAGTGGTTGATGACATGGCACGGGTGGACGACATAGAGCAGATCTTGGCCGCGATGAGTCCTGAAAGAGTTTCACCAAAGGATTAGTTTCATCGACATAATAATATTGATGAAACCTTAAGTTTGATGAAACTATTAAGTGACTCACCAAAGGAATACTCTGGCCGAAATAATGAGGTCTGACAAAGCAGGACGCGTGGCGGCTCGACAAATAGATGTTTCCCAGGTAGATCTCATGAGCCAATCAGAGGGTGACACACGTTGACACACAACACGAGAGAAGATCAGCTGGGGTTAAAGGTCGAACACATTTAGGAAAGATCAATGGTAATTTGAAGGATTTAAGGGCCATCTCTATACTGCTATAGAAAGAAGCTCACCAGTTATCATAGTGACTTGGAGACTAAGCACGTGCGGAAAAGGCAAAGGGGAGGTGAGTGGCTAAGGGGTTAAAGATTGAGAAATTTGAAATTAGATCAACGGTCATCACTATACCACTAGATAAAAGGTCTCATTGGTTATCTCATGCGACTTGGTGACTACTGATGTGGCCGTCCAGGTGGGCTCAAAGGGAATGAAAATGGGCCACATGGTAGAGAGTAGATGAGGAATCAAGGCAGACCCAGTCCAGATGGCGGTCCAGATGGTAGACAAAGTGGACCCTCGAGCAAATCAAAGGCTGACACGTTGCAAAAGGCTATAGACGAGTGGATATATAAATTTTTAAGTCCACTTTGAACTTGAAATTTCACCGATTCAAAGTTCATCGGTTCAATGTGGTTCAATAGTTCAAAGTTCATTAGCATATCTCATTCCTGTGGGCCCAGGAAGATAAAAGCAAACAAAAGACTAAAAAGAAAGTAGGTTCCTGAATATCTAGTGGTGGTCTCTATACCACATGATGAAGATGCACGATGTTTATTCATTGCAACTTGGCGACCAAGTAGTGGGGCCCGCTAAGGAAGCAATTTAGATGAAGAAATAAAGAATGCAGATTAAGGATAACCAACCAGGATGTGACACGTGACTGGCCCAATAGAAAAGCAAGTGAAATGGAGCGTATCATCAGCCATCAAAATAAGTGTTTCAATGCTAACCCGATGACCCAATGAAGAAAGTAATGCTAGTTACAGTCAGAAGCTGAAAGTGGTGGCTGGCAAAGTAGCGTCCAGGGATCCATGCGAAATGAGAAGAAAATCCATCAAGTAGTTTGAGGTCCAATTACCCAACTTAGAGAAAGGTTGCATGAGTCTTTCTCATGATCTTAAGGTGATAAGGATTATTTTGGAGTGCCATATGGGTTAACTTCTAGTTGACTAAGAGTTTGAACTGAATTGCATGATTTTTTCTCATGATTTTGAGCCTTTTTGGTGGCTTTTTATTTCTATGAGAGGATTAGTTTTTAGATGGGATATTTTCAGTGGGAGTTCATCTTCAATCATTTTGGGGTTATCTTTCCTCTACCTTTTGGATGGCTTTGGTATAAAGTGAAATTTTTTTTTATCTTTCTTCACCAGTTCTTGATGATTCTCTGGCTGGTTTTAGCAAATAATACATTCTTGTAGCTCATATGCAGTTTTATGATAGAATTCTGAATAAAAATTACAAGCTTATGCTTTATACCTTTATAGTTCATTTTCTTATTCTTGATTGAGAGTTAGTTTATTGTGTTATTGTCTAGATAACCTTTGAATTTTCTATCTCATTTGTAAGTCATAGGTTGTGCATTGTGATAAATGGGCTCATTTGGTTGATTGTGAAATTTTTCTTTCCTTTCAATTTCTTGAAGTTTAAATCCTTTGCATGAAATATTTATGTGTTATGAACCAGAAGTCTATTTGTGCAGATTGGTGTTTTTAGGATTGTACCTCTATCATTTTGAGATATCTTATTGATGCTTCACCTTCGTTTATCATTTGCAATTTCTTTCTAAGTTTCATTTTAATTTTTCCTATCCCTTTACTCAACTAAAGATTTAGAAGTATTCACAGGGAACCAACCCTTCATCTGGAGGTTAATTCTCACTATAGGCAACCCACAGGCCTGAGAATTATCCCATGAGTCACCAAGTTTCTTGAGCTTTCAACTTGTGCATTACGGGTGTAATTTGAATGACAACAATCACATCGCACCTTTCTCTATCATATGTGGTTATATCTTCAAGATAATTCAATCAAATTTGACAAAGAGCCATTAAGAAGCAAAGCCTTTTGCCAAAAATCAGCATTTAGTTAGCGCTTGAATCATGGAGGAAAGATCAACCCAACTTTCTTCCCAGAAGTCTGCATCACTTATAACATAGCTCAATTTGAACCACCAACCTCCAAACAACATGAAGAAGAGGAGTTCATCCCCTTTGTCATAGAAAGTTTCTATTAGATGCCCATTGTCACTTGCTCTCAATGAAACAAGCAAAGTGAACCACAACCAGAGTCCAGTATGGGTCAAAGATTATCAAATCCTTTTGAGTATCCAAATCTAGAGGACATAGAGATTACTAAGGAGCTTATTCAAGAATTTCAAGAAAACCCCTCATTCCAAAAACTTATGGAAATACTCATAGAAGCTGACAAAGGAAAATACATGTTCATGCTAACAAGAAAAGGAGTTAGGATTCCTGAACACTTTGCCACTGAAATCTTTAGGACAAGGTCTCAAAATTATGCTTATCAAGAACAACAAAGAGAAGAGGAGACATGTGAACCTAAACAATACATACCTGAACAACATAACATACCAAAACACACCCATACCCAAACTAGGGATAACGAAAGAGAAGAACCATTTCCTCAGCAAACAAATGTGCCCATGGTTGCTCTTACACAACAAATGCAAATGTTGTAGAGACAAATGCAGGACATGCAATAGGGGACCACAGTATGATACTCCTTAAACAAAATTTGTCCTTACCCCTTTGAAAGGAGATTAAGCATGATACCTTTTCCCCCGAATTTAGACATACCCAAATATGACAAATATGATGGTAAGAGTGATCCTCGTGATCATGTTAGGGAGTTTTGTACCATGAGCCTTGAATTTTCTCATGATGACACTTATCTGATGAGGTTGTTCCCAAGAAGTTTGGGAGGGAAAACAATGGAGTGGTTGTCTAAACTTACACTGCTTGTCAGATCCTTTGACGAGTTGGTCAATAAATTCATCACGCAATTCTCCTACAATATTCAACATGCAATCACCATAGTGGATGTATGTAATACCAAATAGAAAAACAATGAAACATTCATGGTGTTTCTTCAACTATGGAGACGTATGGTTTTGAGATACCCTCGAGATGTGCCTGAGAAATAAAAGATGGAAATCTTTATCGACAATCTAAATAGTGAGATGAGTTATCTACTCAAGCTCTAGTGCATACCATCTTTTGCCAAATTAATCAAAAATGGAATCCAGGTAGAGGAGGCATGTATCAAGAAAGGAACATTGAAGTTCTTCAAAGAAGGAACTAATTCATCCAACTCTCATTTTAACAACCAGAACAACAACAACACCTTAGACAAATCAAGATTTTGGACTAGAAAAAAAAACATTGTTAATGAGGGAGGAATTGATGCTAATAATATGAAGTCCAAACAACTAGTATTGGCTTTATTAGGTAATCCCCAGGCTACCAAGAATCAAAAGAGTGCTAACCAAGGCACTAACACTTATCCACCAAATACCAATAAAGGACCTTCAAATCTAAATACTAACAACAATGACCAAGGCAACAACACAAACCGAGGAACTAATCCAAATCAAAGGGGTAACACCAACAATTTCCAAAATAGACACATTTACACACCATTGGGACAATCCTTAGAATCAACATTCTGAGAACTCCTAGCAAACAAGATTATCACATTACCAGCCATAAACAACTTTAAACCCCAGGTCAAACCACCTTGGTGGAATGACTCAAACTTCTATGATTTTCATCAAAACAAAGGACATCAAACAAATGATTGTATGAGGCTTTAAAATATTGTTCAAGGCATGATTGATAGAGGTGATTTAATGGTCGATGGTCTCACCTTTTCCAAACATGATAATATCTCCTTGAGCCATCCACATAATACTCCCCTTCATATTGAAGTCTTAGTCTACAAACACAGAATTAAAAGAGTATTAATAGATGGAGGAGCTAGTCTCAATATTTGTACCTTAAAACTTATCCGTGCATTGGGATTCTCTAAGAAATCTAGTGATCCACACAAAAAGATCACCATCAAGGCATATGATGATGAAGAGAGATCATCCAAGGGAACAATAATATTACTTATTCAGGTAGGACCTATACAAAGGGACACTATGTGCCAAGTATTAGACATAGACTTAACATACAATATTTTATTGGGTCATCCTTGGATACATGAAATGCAAGAAGTACCATCAACCTACCATCAGTGTGTCAAATACCCATATAATGGACAGGAGAATTCAATATTAGTAGATAATAACCCTTTTCAATATTGCAATGCCATGGGGGCAGCCCAAGACAACTTGGTTCCACACAACAGGAAAGCTCAAACTTCCTCAGCATTAAATCATCATCAAGAAACACTCAAATCTCTATCCATGGATTTCAAACAAAAGATGAAAATCAAAGAGCAAGGCATGGGAGAATACTCTTTCAAACCCATGTGTCTAACCAAATTACCAACATCGCCAAAAAATCACGGGCAACCTTCTACATCAACACATCAAGCAACGTAGCCCATCACCAATTTTGACGGCAAATTTATCGAATTGGGCACACTAGCACATGAATCAAAAGAGAAAGACATCCTTAGTTGGCTATAAAAGGATGAGGAATAAGTCAGAGCTGCTACTATGGAGGTAGCCATACCAACATAATAGTATGGAAAAGGATTCCTGATCATGCAACAAATGGGATACAATGGAAAAGGACCTATAGGAAAGCGTTAAGAAGGCATTATAGAACCATTGGACCCTCCTTCACAGTTTTCTAGAGACAAAACAAGACTGAGATATGGACATAGTCTACCCCCAAGGAAAAAGAAGAATAAATATTAAAAACCTCAGTGGAAAGAAAAGAAGAGATACAATGAGGAATCATGGAAAGAGGCACTACACCAAGTAGTAGAAAAAATAAGGAAAGACTGAGAACACCAAGAAAAAGAGAAACAACAAGAGGAGTTGGCCATTCAAAGAGAAGAAGCATCCTATGAGGAAGTACACCATGTTCAAGAACCCATTCAAAATAAGGCAGAATCACCTCCTGAAGAAATTACTACTCCCCAAGGAGAAACAATATATGAATAGATGCAAAGAGTACAAGAAATTTCTAATACAGAATCAGAGAAAACTACAAGACTGGTATCAATTATCAAGGATCTCTTTCACCTTACAACATACTTGTCAGCAGCACTGAAAGACTCTAGGACAACACAGTTGAGATTGATTCTAATGACTATGAATGGGGAGATTGTTCAAATTTAATGGAAGATATCCCTGAAGGTGTTATTCATACACCCCTTTCTCAAGGACATGACACAGAGTCTAGACTACTTGAATTTGGTCCGCAACATATCTATGAAGCTAAGGAAAATGAGTAGCAACACTATGAGAAAGTTTACACAGAGGATGATACCATCGAAGACCTCAATAATATCATTAAATTAACCAATATCCCAGCCAATTTTAATGATACCTCTATCATGACACTTGCTGCAGCCAACCTCGACCCACCCAATGACTCTTTACCACTCCTATTTCCCGATCTCATAGATTGGGATGAACCTGAACACCATGACTTACCCATATTTCCAGATGATGAATCCATTATCCATTACCTATGTATAGTCAATCTAGAAATAGAATCTACTAGCAAACAAAATAGTGATATCTGCAGTTAGGAGGGTGCCAAGTCTCTCAGATGCAAAAATGAAAGAAATAAAGGATCTAATGCTAAAAACTAGTCAATGGCAGCACTAGATCACAAAAAAGTCAAAATAAAGGATGCATCTGAAGGTGAAAACATTTTTAAGGAACCTAAAGATGGGAGCCTTGACACAATTCCTAAACAGTATCAGGAGCAATCACCCATATTGATTGAGCCCACTCAATCAATCAATATTGGTAAAGAAGAAGCAGCTAAAAACATACACCTAGCATAATCTATGATAGAAGAAGAAAAACCAATTTATCAGATTCTTCAAAGAAAAGAAAATGAATTTTGCTTGGTCCTATGCAGATATGCCCGGAATAGAGCCAAACTTAATCATGCATCATTTATCTATTTCTCCAGGATCTAAGCCAGTCAAGAAAAAACTAAGAAAGATGAATCTACATGTAGCACTAATGGTCACAGTTGAACTAAAGAAACTATTAGACATCGGATTTATTCAACCTATAGACAATGCTGAATGGATTTAAAACATTGTGATAGTTTCAAAACCAAATGGAAGCATCAGAATATGCATAGATTTTAGAGATGTTAACAAAGCCTATCCAAGGGATGAATTTCCTTTGCCCAGCATCGACATAATTGTAGACCTCACAGCAGGCCATGCAATGCTATCATTAATGGACGGTTTCTCTGCCTATAATCAAATCAAGATAGCTCTAGAGGATCAAGATAAAATAGCATTCACCTATCCTTGGGGAACGTATTGTTGGAATATCATGCCTTTTGGCTTAAAGAATATTGGGGCAACTTATCAAAGAGCAATGATGACAATCTTTCATGATATGATGCATACCTTCATGGAGGACTATGTGGATGATTTACTAGCTAAGTCATTTACCCAGGCAGAACATTTGGGCATATTAAATAAAATCTTTCAAAGATTGGAGAAATTCCAAGTCAGGATAAACCCTAAGAAGTGTGTCTTCGGGGTGACATCAAACAAATTATTAGGCTACATCATGTTAGCAAAAGACATTGAAGTAGATCCAGTGAAGGTAAAATCCATCATGGAGATGCCACCTCTAAAGAACATTAGCCAACTCAGATCTCTACAAGGATAGCTCCAATCAATTAGGCGATTCATAGCCCAACTAGTAGATAAAAGTCTACCATTCAATCATTTGCTACATAAGAACATACCATTCAGATGTGAGGCCAAGTGTGCATAATCATTCTATCAAAACAAGCAACATCTAATGAATCCACCAGTTCAGGTACCACCAATAGTAGGAAAATCATTCATCCTCTACATATCAACAACTAACATATCACTGGGGGCATTGTTAGCACAAGAAGAGAAAGAAGGCAAGGAACAAGCCATATATTACATCAGTAGGACATTAAATGGCTATGAGCTCAATTACACATTCATTGAAAAGGCTTGCTTAGCTATAGTCTTCACCTCTCAAAAGTTCTAACATTACATGCTAGCTCACACAATCAAGCTAGTAGCGAAAATTGATCCTCTCAAGTATTCACTTAGCAAAGCAGCTCTTACAGGAAGATTAGCTAAATGGGTCATTCTTCTCAACGAGTTTGATATCCACTACACAGAGCATCAGACTATCAAGGGACAAATAATTGCAGATCAATTAGCTGAAGCACCCCTACCTGATAAACAACCAATGAAAGTGGAATTTCCAAATAGAGATGTTCTTACTGTTACACCCAAATAATGGACCTTGTATTTTGATGGTTCCTACACTCAACATGGCTTAGGTGCTGGCATCTTGTTACTCACTCCTAAAGGGAACACCATACCAAGATCATATAGACTCATGTTTCCATGCATAAATAACATCATTGAGTATGAAGCACTGGTCATAGGAATCAAAATGATTGTAGAATGGAGAATCATGGAACTCAAAGTCTATGGAGATTCCCAACTAGTTATAAATTAGATCAACCATGAATATTTGACAAAGGATGACAATATGCTGCCATACAAAAGAATGGTAGATGACTTCAAACAGTATTTTGTACATATCACCTTCGAGAAAATACCAAGGCTGGACAACAGAGAAACCGATGCAATGGCTACTATCGCTTTACTACTACAAATTCCAAAGCAACAAAGTCATTATGAGTTTCTGGTAGAGCAATTGTTTTCCCTAGCCTATGACAATTTTGTATCCATGTTATCTATGCCTTAACCAGTCCAGACTCTCCGTTATATGGAACAATCTATGAATATCTTTAAACTAATATCCTACCCATTGACCTATCATGTAACCAAAAATGTAACTCTATCTGGCAAGTCACCCGGTATACCTTAACTGTTGATACCCTTTATCATCGAGGTCTAGATGGTACTCTTCTTTGTTGCCTTGATCATAAAGAATATGACTCTTCTGTACATGATCTTCACGAGGGTATTTGTGGCACACATTCAAGTGGTCTTACTCTCACTAAAAAATTTATGAGAATGGGATATTACTGGCCGACAATGGAAAAAGATTCTTAACTCTTTGTAAAGAAATGTCCTAAGTGCCAAATTCATGGCAATCTTATCGATGCAACAACACAGGAATAGCATCCATTTACAACATCTTGGCCTTTTTGTCAGTGGGGACTTGATTTAGTAGGAAAAATCCATCCTTCCTCTTCAAGTGGACAGAAGTTCATAATCACTGTGAGAGTATTTCACAAAATGGATTGAAGCAGTCCCACTGACCACAGTAACTGGAAAACAAATTGCCTCATTTATTCTCAATTATCTGATCTGCAGATATGGCATTCCTAGTTCCATCATCAAAGACAATGGGCATCCCTTCAAAAATTATGATGTATGAGAACTATGTGAATAGTTCAAAATCCAACATCGTTTCTCTAAACCTTACTACCAATAGGGGAATGGTCAAGTAGAGACATCAAATAAAACAATATTGAAAATCCTAAAGAAGACATTAAATGATGTAGGAAAGAATTGGCATGTGCAACTCAATCCAACACCCTGCGCCTATAGGACTAGCATCCAAACACCTAAAGGGGCTATGCCATATTCTTTGGTATATGGATCATAAGAAATTTTACCTCTTGAGGTAGAGATTCCATCACTCAGAGTATCTTTGAAAGGTCTCATTCTAGATGAGGAGTATCGGGTCAATAGATTGCAATAACTAGAGCTTTTGGATGAAAAATGGTAGCATGCCTATGATCACCTCAAAGAGTACCAATAGTGCATGTGGAGAAGCTACAACCACAAAGTCATCCCTAGGATTTTTTAAAGTTGGTGATCTTGTACTCAAAGAAAATCCCAGAAATCAACAGGATTGAGAAAAGAAAGGGAAGTTTGAACCTAACTGGTTGTGTCTCTATGTTATCATATCAACCTATGGATCAGGTGCCTATCAACTTAACAATCCGAAGAATTACTATACTTGAGTGGTCTAATGCACAAAAAAAGTAAAAAATGCAAAAAAAAAGAAAAATTAGACAAATACAAAAAATTCAAAACAACAAAAAGTGCAATAAAAACAAGTGGTGAAAACTTGGCAACAGGCGCTACTTGTGAGAGAACAACTCCTATATCTATCATTACTCATATATTTTTCATCCAAAGTCATAACTAATGGCCATCACCCAACACTTTATACACAACATTATCCCAGACATACTTAGCGTAGTCACTGTCCTTGCTTATATGAAGATCTTTTCTTTATATCCACCATCGCTTGGTAATCACTATAAATATCCACATTGATTAGTATCTATAAATAGGGAAACATTCCTCTGACTTCAAGCATTCCAGCAAAAAGAAAACAAGAATTGCAACACACCAAGAAAATCCTGTCAAACAACAGCTCATCAACCGAGAAAACAAAACACTGATCCTATTAACAATTTTGACACACACATGATGGATGATTTTCTGAATTATAATTTGTTTACATCTCACATAAAGTTTTGACTATTTTGCACTTAAACTTTTTGAATTATTGGATCTCCTAAATTTTCTAAACGATGCATCGAGCTAGAGAAAGTGGCTGGAGGGTCTAATATTTTTTGGTTTTCTGTCTGTGAGGCGATCACTTGTACTATGCAAATTTTGTCTCAAGACGTGAATATGAACATATCACTAAAGACATTGTTCCACTTTGTGCATAAAAATGGTCCAATCTTGTCTGTTTATATGTAAGCAACACTCAGGTCATCTTGGTTCAATTATAACTTGACGCTTGTTCCATCTTGTACTATCAAAATCCATGTAAGTTTTCCTCAGGTCATTATGGTTCAATTATACCATTATGCTTGTATAAACTTCCAACATATCAAACACTCAATGATGATAAACAAACATAGAGCAAAAACATGCGACTACTCAGGAATGACAAACGACAGAATGAGGATGATCAACTAGTTGCATATCATTTTACAAATAGTTACATACCATGTAAATTTGCATTTAGTTACATATTATTAGTTGCATACCTTATCATACATCTCAATTTAAAGATACATCTCATATCCTATCATTATCATACATCTCAATTTCAAGATACATCTCATTTTCAAGATGCATCTCACAAATCAATCATCACAACAAACATATCATTATATCATTGCATCACATCATCATCAACTATCATCAATCAATATCAAATCAAAAGCATTTATCTAAGCATCACATCATTTTCATAGAAACATCATATCAATGCATAAATCATCATCCATAAACACATCACATGTGGATCAGAATATTGGTGCCATATATATATCTCAAGAATGGTCAGAATATACAAAGGATGTCATGTCTGTCAAAATACAAACACAATGATCAAAATACAAGAGAGATGTGAGGCCCTACCCCGGCTCATCCTAGCATTTCAGTGATTTTCATGTTGAGACTATTATGGATGCTTTATTTTTATGCATTATGGATTTAGAACTTATATGATTCCATGATTTGGATAACATTGATATATATTGATACTTCATTTCTATGCATTATAGATACAAAACTCTATATGATTCTAGAATAGGATAAATTTGGGATGATGTATGTCATTATTGGAATTGCAGGACTTTACTATGATGATAGAAATAAGATGCATGTTTATGTATGGAGAAAAATTATGAGGATTATGATAATTACTTATGTGGATTTATTTTGATATAAGATATATTGATTTTGTTTAATGTCAATTGTATGTAGAGTGTTTGACATGTATTCTTATTCATGTGCTTAATTTTATATGAGATTATTTGGAAGTACTAATGTGTAATTGATATGTGCAGGAAACTTATCCATGTGACCATGGAAATATTATGGAGAACCAAACCTAGACCTATGTACATTCGTAAAGCCAGGGGTCGTCTATTTGGATAGACAACACCTCGTATGTATCGTATTTTATTTGTGAAAGTAAATGTTGTGTGTGTGTTAAATTAAATTTATTAATTTGTGTAAATCCAACAAGAGACAAATTTCATGTGTAATTTTGTAAGTATTTTATTGTGTCACTTGACATAGGTGTTGATTTATGTCTTGATTTTTGACTTGTCTCTTGGAGGGAGTTATTTCAACCATAGCTTTTTCAAACATTTGAATGTGGTTCTAAATTTTCCTTGGGTAGAGAGTCTTTGGAGGGGTCAACTCAGGTTTGACCCGAAAGTTAACTTCAGATGGGTTTATAAGGGGTCAAATGGATGCCTAGGGGTAGTTTAAAGGTGTTTCCTAAAGTCCATAAGGTATACCTATAGGTTAGGATTATTTTTAGGCGTGTGTCTACTCCCATGTGACTGTGTAATCACCTCAAAAAGTGGGTTTCCTAAGGTGAGCGAAAATTGAAATTAGAAGGTGCCATCTAGGCTAGATAACCTTCCTTTTTGATGAGAGATCCTTTTCCTGCTTTCTCTTACTCTTTCCTTTTTCAGTTTTAATAACCTGTGAGAACTCTCACTGAGGTCCTTTTAGGCAAGGATTAGAGATTTTGTGGGTAATCACCCACTCTCCATTTTTGGAGATCAGAGAATTTTGAAAAGAACAGTTTTCGGATAGAATTTTGGTTAAGTGTAGAAGGAAGATTTGTGGAATTGGGCTACTCATGCTCAATCTAGTTCTAGCAAACCTTTGGGCAGATTGAAGGTTGGTTCATCTTATCCTTTTGTTTCTTTTTACATTGCATGTTTATGTTGGAAAGATTGTTTGTATGTAGAGGTTGTTTTCTTGTATTTTCTTTTGTGACAATTATTATGCGACCTATCTTTTATTCTTTTATGCACTTCTTATGAGTTAGGAGTAACCAAGGCTTTCTACTCTTGGGAGACTAGGATGGTCTTGCAGATGGTAGGAGTTTGACATCCCTTGAGTGAGAGGCTCTCATTATGAGAGCAAACTCAAGGGGTGTATATGTGACCCTTGTTTCATGGCCTGGTTTATGCATTTGGGGGTCATAAGGGGATAAAGTATGGCATAAATGCCTTGGGGGGCATAAGGATGTTGGGTTAATGAACTTATGATATATCTTTGTTTTCCATGAGGTGGCTTTGTAATCAACCATTCTTGCAGTCTCCTTAGAGTATTTGGTCCACTACCACCCATGTAAAACAATCATATTTTGTGATGAAGTGTAGCCTTGGTTGGGAAAGTGTTGGTTGTATGTTTTTCCCTTGCTTGTTGTGTTTGCATGCGTGTAACCTACCTAGGGTTTGGTTCTCCAAGCTCGAGGGTGGTTTCTAGTAAGCCTAGGCTAGGAGGTGAGCACTCCATGGTCAAAGCCTTATGATTTATTTGCAGGATTGCTTGGGAAGAAAAGAAGAAAACAAGCTAGGAGTTGCTGGATTTACTTGATTTTCAGAAAAAGATTAAGGAATTGGATATTTTATATTTTAGTTGCAACAATGAAAAAGGAAAGCTATATGTTGTATTTATTTGAAAAATAAATGTATTCATTTTGTTTAAAATCCTCATTTAATAGAAATGAGAGACTAGATGGGTATCTCACCCATTTGTAATGTTGACTATATTGTCTTTTAAATATGCTTTAAAGAAATGCATTATTTTTATTAAGCTATTACTACAAAAATGAAATGTTTATCTTTGGATTAAGTTCCTATAGTTAATGAAATAATATTTGTTGTATGCATGTTGGTTTTAAAAATAAAAGTTCATTTTATCTCCTTATGCATATTGAAATAATGGAAATGAGTAAAGTAAAAAACTTTCATGTTAGTAAGAGAAAATTAAGCATCAATCCTAAATATTTATTTCCAAATATTAATTATGGTTTAATAGATTTAACATGTCTATCTCTAAGGTTAATTTAAATGATTCTAGACTAGTGTAGTTGTTGAATATAGTTTGTTAAATTCTATTATTTTCCCTTTTATTTATTGCAAAAAATAAATCTAAAGTTAATTAGTCTATCTCTAATTTTAGCAACAAGGTATTTAAAATTAAAAAAGAAATACATTGTTTTAAATCTGACAGTTTTAATTAATCTGTTTAAAAGTTCAAAAAATAATAATATATATTTGCATAGTAAAGTTAGCCCTAGATATCATATGCATCTAATATATATATATATATATATATATTAAATAAATAATTTTTAAATTTATAAAAAAAAATAAACGATGGTTTTCGAGGGCCGAACCCACTATGTTTAAATACAATGGTCGGTGCGGCTCGGGCCGTTACTGTGGCTACCCACAGTGGTCGGCATGGGGGCCGCCACTATGGGCAACCACAATGGTCAGTACGGGGGCCTCCCACTATGGGTAACCACAGTGGAATGGCACCCAATCACCACTGTGTTTACCCACAATGGGTGGTGCCCGACTGCCATTGTGGGGAAACACAATGGCATCTAGGGATGCCCCACCCGATACCCTTTCAACTCTCCTCTGCTCCTCCTTCAAGTCCCTCCATGGCCGCCGCCTCTTGTACCCTGCAACAACAGATACACACACACACACACCCTACCCTCAAATAAAAAATAACATAGCTAAAGCCCTAGCCCGAAAATAGGGCTAGGGTAAGACAATAAAATGGAAGAAAACTAGGGTGAAGGGTGGGGTAATTTTATAACGTTTTAGTTAGGGCACAGGGGTTATTGTTGTTATAAAGTTTGTTTAGAAAATAAATATCCACATATAAAAATATATGTGTTTAATATATATATAGTTAAAAATATGAATGTATAGATTGAACTTTAATTTAGTTATTTTATTTAAACATTCATATTTTATATATGTTTATTTAAACATGTGAATATGATGCTCTAAATTTTAAGTTATATTTGAGTTTAATCTTATAGGAAATTATAATGACTTTGTAAGCTATTTTGGCCATAGGGGATTATTTTTTTTGTTCACCTAAATTTAGGCTTGCCTAGATTAAACTTTATAGGGCAGATTTTATTGTGGATTTATTTAGCCCTTTAGACACATTATAATTAATGTTAAAATAACTCATGGGATTTAAAAATCTAATTACTAGAGTTAATTTAATTAATTCCTACAATGATTAAAAAGATTGAGTAAGATTAATAATATCCCTTGTCAATTAATTTAGGGGTTTTTGCTTAAATGAATTTATTATTTAATTAATTAATGAGATAATAATAAATTCTTTGTAGAGTTAATTTCCCGCATGCAACTTAGATTATCCCACTTACTTAATACAGTTGTTTAATTTAACATTAGTTGAAGAAGAATTCAAACATAGTTAAGACAAGACTTGATACTATGTTATTTTAATAAACTTAGCTTCATTAGGTTATGTTTTAAAAAATTAAATTATTTCGCTCGTGCCCAAAAGTTTGGGCATGACATTTTGGTATCAGAGCAAGGTTTCCAACACTACGAACCTTTCTGCATTACATTTCTCTTTATTTAGTTAATTAATTTATTTTATTATATTATATTTATTTTTAATTAATTAAATTTTTCTTCAAAAAAATAAAAATAAAAATTATTTATTTAATTCATTTTATTTTATTTTCTCATAAGTATGCCTCCAACTATGCAACAAGCTGGCAGACATGGTAGAGGTCCTAGGTGTGAAAGCATGGCACGTGAAGAGGTCGATAGGGAGGAATCAGTTTCAGAAGGAAACCCAGAGGCTCCTACTGAACGGTCAGTTGACCCAAACCGAGACAACTTATTAGCACTTTAGTACCTGATAGGGATAGTCTAGGATAGGCTTCTAGCAGAGGATCATCATGTTGAAAATCAGAACTTAGGGAGCCATAGATCGGTAGATAGGGAACGGAGTAGGAGTCCACCTCCTAATCCCATAGAGAGTCAAGCTGGGCATGAGCCTAAGTCCATTCACCTACCAGGACCACCTCTAGTAGCAGAGCTAGTGTATTATGAGAGATCACGTCGGGATCCAGGGGATCTAATCAGAGAGGTTATGTGCCTCCAACCACCATCTTTTGGGGGATCTATCGACAGGGTAGAAGCCAAGGCTTGCTTTTGAGCCTAGATAGGTGCTTTGCATTACACTCCTACGAGGGAAATCTAAAGGCATGGGTAGCAGTCCACCTATTGAGAGGAATGACCTCCACATGGTGGAGACAAGAGGAATACAAGTGTGGTTTAGTTGTTGATACACTCACATGGAAGATTTTTATAGAGAGGTTTAGAGAGAGGTACTTGTCAGAGCATTACAGACAGTGTAGGATAGATGAGTTCCATGACCTCCAGTAGAAGGGTCTCTCAAAGACCCAGTACGAGAGAAAGTTCTTTGAGCTCTTGCCATACGTGGACTACCTGAAAGATAAGAAGCTTCTCGTCAATCATTTTATCAGAGGGTTGAATGTCGGCATAGCAAGACCAGTGAGGATTTCCACTCCAAGGAGCCTTCAGGTTTCCATGGAGAAGGCCTTGATAGCAGAGGAGATTTAGGTCAGGCCACAGGATACAAGGGATCAGTTCCAGAACCAAAACCCTATACCCCAGATATACGTGTTTCAAAAACCCCATTGGAAAGGTAATAATAGACACACATTGGGGATCTCAAAACCCCCTCCTCTACAATAGTCATGGTAGAACTAGAGGTAAAGGCCTCCACGGAGTCAGCAGGGCGCAAAGCCCAAGTAGTGGTAGTATTAGGGTCAGAGGTGAGATCAGCAATCCCAGATTCCTTACACACCACCAGTGAGGACTCAACAGTCCTCCAGGGGTGGGTACAGTGGTTCTAGCAACATAGGGGGACAGTCTTTCTCTAGGCCTCAGGGCACCCAGTTTCAAGCATGCAGTGCTTGCTTCACATGTGGGGCCATGGGGCACATGGTCAGAAAGTGTCCTCAATGTCAGATGGCAGTGAATCAGAGGATGGAAACATCAGAGCCTACAGTTGGAGATATGGGCAGGTCCCATAGGGTCTTCTCAGTGGCTAACAATTGCCAGGCAGAGCACCAGGCCACAGTCATTGAGGCTGCAGGTAAGATAAGAGGTAGCAGTGTATCTTTATTATTTGATTTAGGAGCTACTGACTCCTTTATATCTCCATTGGTTGTGGAGCGTTGCGGGCTAGTGGCAACTAGACAAGGTGTCAGTTGGGAAGTGGAGTTAGCTTTAGGGGCTAGAGTGTCAGTGGAATCAAAGGTTAGGGCATGTCAACTTTAGATTGGCAATACCACCACCTTAGTAGAACTTAGAGTTACACCACTTGGATCATATGGCATCGTACTTGGCATGGATTGGCTTTATGCCCATAGAGCCAAGATGGATTTCCGCCTGAAAAAGATCAAGTGTGAGGATGATCATGGTTCACCCATAGTAATCACTGGGATTCAGAGACCTATGTCCCTTCGTATGATTTCCGCAATGCAGCTTAAGTGGAGCATGTGAAAGGGATGCTAGTTATTTGCCATCACCATCAGTGATAGAGAGGAAGAGGATGAAAAGGAAACATTGATTGACGACCATCCTATCCTTAAGGGATATTCAGATGTGTTTCCTTCAGAGCTACTAGGAATGCCACCCCATAGAGAGATTGACTTTCATATAGACCTTATATCAGGAGCTGAGCCAATTTCAAGAGCACCTTATAGGATGACCACAAATGAGCTTAATGAACTCAAGATGCAACTTGAGGAACTCCTAGACAAGGGTCATATACTTCCTAGAATATCCCCTTGGGGTGCACCAGTCATCTTTGTAAAGAAGAAGGATGGATCTCTTTGGTTATGCATGGATTATCATCAGTTGAATAAAGTAACCATCAAGAACCGATATCCCTTGCCCAGGATCGATGATTTATTTGACCAACTTCAAGGTGCCAAAGTATTTTCCAAAATTAATCTAAAGTCAGGATACCATCAGCTGAGAATAGTGGAAAGCGATATCCACAAGACCACATTTCATACTAGATATGGCCACTATGAGTTCACCGTGGTTCCATTCGGTCTTACAAATGCTCTAGAGGTTTTCATGAGCCTCATGAATGGGGTATTTTGCACATTTCTTGACCATTTTGTGATTGTGTTCCTCGATGACATATTGATATATTCTCGAGATGAGAAGGAGCATGAAGAGCACCTGAGACAGGTTTTGCAGTGTTTGAGGGACAATTAGTTGTATGGCAATTTGTTGAAGTGTGCATTCTTTCGTTCAGAGGTCCAGTACCTTGGGCACGTTATTTCTGGTGATGGGATCTTAGTTGACCCATTAAGGATCAGAGCTATTATAGATTGGCTGGTGCCAACCAGTGTGACAGAGGTCAAGAGCTTCATGGGATTAGTAGGTTATTACCAATACTTTGTTGAGGGATTCTCTAGAGTCGTACATCCTATTACTTCTCTTCAACATAAAGGGAAGAAATTTGAGTGGACAGAGAAGTGTAAGAGGGCCTTTTAGGAACTCAAAAAGGCACTTACTAGCACACCTATCCTTGTAGTGCTATATCCCTTAGCTGACTTCATGGTTTGCACAGATGCTTCCCTAGAGGGTTTAGGAGCAGTCCTTATGCAGGATGGTAGGGCTATAGCTTTTGAGTCTAGGAAACATAAGACTCATGACCTTGAGCTTGCAGCAATAGTGCATGCACTTGTGAGGTGGAGACACTTCCTTTTGGGTCATCATTTTGAGCTTCATTCAGACTATCTGAGCCTTCAGTACATATTCACTTAGTCAAACCTTAATGCATGTCAGAGGAGATGGATGGAGTTCTTGTGCGAGTATGCTTTTGACATTCACTACATCAAAGGGAAAGAAAACATAGTTGCAGATGCTTTGAGTAGGAGATGTCATGAGGTATACACCATATCTATGGGCACGGATTTGAGAGATTGTATATTGCAACAATTGCCAAAGGATGGATGGTATTTAGAGGTTGGTCAAGTGATACGATCTTAGAAAACTTTAGAAGGGAAATATGTGGATTATTCCTTAGAGTCCGATGGACTATTACGCCATAGAGGGAGCATCTATGTACATTCTTTTGGGGGATTGCAAGAGTTCATTGTCACGGAGGCTCATACAACTCCTTATGCAGCACATCCTAGAGTTAAGAAGATGCATGCTAACTTGAGACAGTTATATCATTGGCTAGGAATGTGGTAGCTCATTGTTGAGTTAGTAGCCCAATGCCTCGAGTGTCAGAGAGTCAACGCGGAGCACCGTCATCCAGGTGGGTTGCTCCAGTCTCATGCTATACCAGAGTGGAAGTAGGATACTATATCCATGGATTTCATCATTGGTCTCCCTATCTCATCTCGTTGCCATGATGCCATCTTGGTGACAGTTGACAAGTTGACCAAAATGGCCCACTTTTCACCAGTACGGACTACCTTCACAGCACTAGCAGTAGCACAGGTGTTCTTGCGAGACATTGTTAGACTTCATGGTGTTCCACGCAAGATTATTTCTGACAGGGATTCCCTCTTCACATCTTCCTTTTGGAAGGCA